>NC_092212.1:56217143-56222871 GCF_043381705.1 Parasteatoda tepidariorum
ATATATATATATATATATGCGTCTTTTGTTTTACAGTGACCCCAACTATGGCTAACAATATGACTTCAAACACACACTCGTCACAGCCCGTTTTAAATATAATACTTGAAAGTTAATATGATATGTAAGAGATATGATGCAGGATTACACCTTACTATAATTGCTACAAATTTGTATGTTATTATGAGTAAAGGTATCGACATCATGGCTAAACGAAGCACCAATTTTTCAGAGAGTCTAGATAAAGGATAGAAACCATAACAGAAAATATAAACACAGAGAAAAATAATTCTGGTAAAATTACCGTGATATATATTAATAACTCTGGTAAAAATTATAATTCTGGTTAATAAAACCAAAATGTACAGTATTTAAACCATTAATTTGCTTATTCTTTCGTTTACTATTCTAGCACTTTGTTCTGGCTTCCGAAATTATAGTTCTTATAACAACACGTTTAGTTAAAAATACAAAAATGGAAAGTAAAATCAACTGAATAAATGATTTTTCATGCCCTGCTTTAAGATATTGTTTTAAAATTACCGAATTCTACTACAGCTACCAAATTTTATCATATGTTATAAAATCATATTTTATTGTTAATTTTAGCAAAATCATTACCACTGTGCTTTACCGAGATTTTTGGTGTTCGCATAGAGCCTGAAAAACGGTAAATTTGGCGATATTCTGGTAGTTTTCCCCGTACTTTTTTTCTCAATGCAATCTTGCTACTATAAAAAAGTATTATCTAGAGTTTCAAACCAAGATTTATTTTTAGTTTTTTTAAACTACAAAGAACAGTCATGGTGGATAGACTATTCACCAAAAATACGAATTCCAAGAAAGTCTAAACAAATAAGTTAAATAAATAATATTCCCCAAAAGAATGACACCATATTTGGCTAAAAACACTTAAGTTTTCTGGAGTATGAAAGCCAAATACTTTCAATATATATGGCATACTCTTGTAAGACGTTCTCTAAAATACGTCTTCATAGAAAACTATTTTGATACTAATAGCTCCTCAGAGAAAACTTTTGTCCATAATCGAATGCTTTTTTTTTGTGGAGAGGGTATAAGGATTTCAGGGAACTTTTTGAAAAAGTAGTTTCTGATTAAATGCGTCAGTTTTCTAAAATTGAATTTTTTTTGAACTAGTAAAATGCTTGTAAATCATTGAAAAATTATTTTTTGAAGGCATTTCAGAGTAAATTTAATATATATATTCGTCTTTAAATTAGAAAGTTATTTGTTAGAAATAGCAACTCACTACATTTTCACTCTTTAAAAATTCAATGAAAAAAAAGCGGATCAGTATACCAAGAAAAAACAATCTTGTAAAATAACCGTACTGTATGGTAAAGATATTTCTGGAAAAAAAACAACATAATTCTGGTAAAAAAAAACAAAATTTACGGTATATAATATACGTTTATTTTTATCTGGTGTGGATGGTTATTTTTACCATCCCCAAATTTAGCAAAATTTTGAAATTTTTTTATTCATAGTTTATTGATATTTTTCATCATAAAATGGAAAAGGTAACAGAATAAATAGGAAGGATGAGGTTTAAAAAAATAAGAACAAAATACTTTTCTTTTTCTTCACAAAAAGGAGTTTCTTCCATAGAGGGTATTTTAAAGAAAAATAACGAGGAAAAAATTAAATCGTCTGCTTTTTTTTGAACTTTAAATTACCATCATTCCATCATCGCATCATAAATATCCTCTATAAAAAAGATTAAGAGGGAAAAAAAAGAAGAAAAATTATTTAAATATTTAAGAAATAAAATCTGCTTCTAAAAATTTAAAAATGCTTTCTACAACTTTTAGAGCTATGCATAAACAGCAAGAAAATTTTAATTAAGCAATGTTCTTGCGCAGCATTTTATATGCTGTCTCATTTTATGGAAGTTAATAATTAAACAAATTATACACTTGTACATTATATAAGTGGCAAAATAATCAAATTAAAAGAGCAATGGTTTTCATTTGGAGTAGATTCAAAGTTATTTCGCTTTCAATTACACCACTATGAAGCATATTAGTTTGCGAAAAAAATATATGTTTCCAATATTTGTGTTAATTAAAAGATAAATAAACGCGATATCGTATCGATAAATATATCGGAAATAATAATTTAGTTTTCATAGGATAATTAATGTTTGTCATCGGTATTCATTATAAATTCTTAATATAATTTTGCATAGATTATTAGTTATGAAAGTGATTATTTATTTTGGGTATAGGGGATGAGAAAGTATTATATACGGGATGCGAATGTTTTAAACCTAATTTAATATACTTAGATAAATTGTTTTCTCGAAAATGGCTTATAAATATTGCTCCTGTTTCTGCAGATTTAATTAAAATACACAAATTTACGGGCAAATATATAGACGACGTTATTGAAACAAGTTATAGCAATTTATAAATATGTTGGAAATTATTATGGAAATAATAAGCCATTTTTCATGAACAGTACCAAAGCAGAGAAATGTTGATCATTTGAAAATTCCTTCAATTTGATCATTTTGATAAAGTCGTTATAATTTATTTATCACGCTTGAATAACCTTTTAAATGTACTCTTTAAATTTGTGATTATTTATTTAATTTTAAATTATAGAAAATAGATAAATCCATTAAATATTTTTTGTAGAATTTAAATATTTTTCTGAAAGTATAACTCAGTTTAAATAAATTTAAGGGTTTGTTTAAAAAACAGAAATTAGTTATTTATAGCTTAACTAAATATCAGAAAACAAATTCTTTTTAATGAAATTTTTAATAAAATTAAGTTTAATAATAATTTATTAATACGTTTTGTTTAAATATATTTTTGAGAATTATTATTTTGCAATTTTTTTAAATATTGTATTTAATATACACCCTTTTTAATTCTGTTGAAATATCAGGGATGATTATATTAAAGTTATGACATTAAGTTATTTAGTTGACCATCACAAAAGTTGTAGTTTTTAAAAGATAACAATGTTTTTAAAGAAAATTCATACAGAACACTCCAGGTTGTGGCTGACAAAAAAACTTAAACTTGAAAAATTAAATAAATCTTCCAGAAATATCTACGGTGTTGAAATTCTCAAACTTTTTTGTTATATCTGTTGCCAGACACATTAATCAGACGTTGATTAATACTTCTTTAGTTAGATATATTTGTTTTTCGTTCAGATAAAACTGAAAGGAAATGCCTATAAATGTTGAAGTTTTGACTGATAAGACTCGGTAGCCTACATGTTTCCACATGTAGGCTACCATGTCTTATCAGTCAAAATCTACCATGTCTTATCAGGCTATCCATGCTTTATTATATGAATAAGGTAAGTTTGAAATCATATAAATTTGAAAATATAAAAAAGCTGTTTATCGAAACTAACTCGAACTCTAAAATATGTATTTTTACAAATAATCGTGTATTAGTATATGTGTTTTAATAAACTAGACTTTAGAACGCATTTCCTACGCACTGTTAAACTTTTAATTTCAAAATTACCATAAAATAAAAGGCCGCAGTTTGTCGATTCAATTTACCGTAAAGTTTTCGGTAAACTACATTTTTTATCGTTACGGTTTTGAAATCGTTTACAGTTAGTATGGCTAGAAGATATAAATACACAATTTCTTAACCATTTACTACTAACCATTTACTGCATAATATCGGAGTGCTTGATAAGAATTAATCTCTTTTATATTGTTCTTAAACAAAAATGCTTAATTTCTATATAATTTAAGCGATTAACAGTCATAATTTTTTAAAAAAGAATTTATTATAACAAATCAATTTTAGCTAAAATTTATTATATATTATGTATTTTTATTTATTATTTCTAATTTTTAAAAAAATAAACATTATAGCAAATGAACTCTAGCTAAAATTACTATATATTATTGCTTATTATATATTATTATTTATTATATATTATTGTTATAACCCATCCATTTGACATACTTATTGTGCATTATTTTATTAAATTTCTATTCTCCTCCGTAATTATCTATTCTCCTTCTCAACAAAAAAATGATCTTTAGGGACTGAACTTAGAAAGGGATATCAAGAAAAGACTGCGAACTTCCTTGTCTTTGATCAGAAGAAATAAATCATAATTTAAAGAAAAAAAAACATTATAACAAATGAATTCTAGCTGAAATTACTATATATTATTGCTTATTATATATTATTACTTATTTTATATTATTGTTATAACCCATCCATTTGACATAAAGAGATAATTATATAATATTCCTTCTTTATTTCACCGTAATATTATATTCTCCATCTCAAGAAATTACTCTTAGGGACTGAACTTAGAAAAGGATAATCAAGAAAAGACTGCGAACTTCCTTGTCTTTGATCAGAAGAAATAAATCATAATTTAAAGAGAAAAAAAACATGATAGCAAATGAATTCTAGCTGAAATTACTATATATTATTGCTTATTATATATTATTACTTATTTTATATTATTGTTATAACCCATCCATTTGACATAAAGAGATAATTATATAATATTCCTTCTTTATTTCACCGTAATATTATATTCTCCATCTCAAGAAATTACTCTTAGGGACTGAACTTAGAAAAGGATAATCAAGAAAAGACTGCGAACTTCCTTGTCTTTGATCAGAAGAAATAAATCATAATTTAAAGAGAAAAAAAACATGATAGCAAATGAATTCTAGCTGAAATTACTATATATTATTGCTTATTATATATTATTACTTATTTTATATTATTGTTATAACCCATCCATTTGACATAAAGAGATAATTATATAATATTCCTTCTTTATTTCACCGTAATATTATATTCTCCATCTCAAGAAATTACTCTTAGGGACTGAACTTAGAAAAGGATAATCAAGAAAAGACTGCGAACTTCCTTGTCTTTGATCAGAAGAAATAAATCATAATTTAAAGAAAAAAAAACATTATAACAAATGAATTCTAGCTGAAATTACTATATATTATTGCTTATTATATATTATTACTTATTTTATATTATTGTTATAACCCATCCATTTGACATAAAGAGATAATTATATAATATTCCTTCTTTATTTCACCGTAATATTATATTCTCCATCTCAAGAAATTACTCTTAGGGACTGAACTTAGAAAAGGATAATCAAGAAAAGACTGCGAACTTCCTTGTCTTTGATCAGAAGAAATAAATCATAATTTAAAGAGAAAAAAAACATGATAGCAAATGAATTCTAGCTGAAATTACTATATATTATTGCTTATTATATATTATTACTTATTTTATATTATTGTTATAACCCATCCATTTGACATAAAGAGATAATTATATAATATTCCTTCTTTATTTCACCGTAATATTATATTCTCCATCTCAAGAAATTACTCTTAGGGACTGAACTTAGAAAAGGATAATCAAGAAAAGACTGCGAACTTCCTTGTCTTTGATCAGAAGAAATAAATCATAATTTAAAGAGAAAAAAAACATGATAGCAAATGAATTCTAGCTGAAATTACTATATATTATTGCTTATTATATATTATTACTTATTTTATATTATTGTTATAACCCATCCATTTGACATAAAGAGATAATTATATAATATTCCTTCTTTATTTCACCGTAATATTATATTCTCCATCTCAAGAAATTACTCTTAGGGACTGAACTTAGAAAAGGATAATCAAGAAAAGACTGCGAACTTCCTTGTCTTTGATCAGAAGAAATAA
>NC_092212.1:56223367-56292088 GCF_043381705.1 Parasteatoda tepidariorum
GAATGCCAACACCCAAATTAATAACTTAAAGCAAAGAGTTTCATTAAAATTAATATCTTAAGGCAGTGATAATTTATTTAAACTTTGGTATTGTAACTGGATACATCTTATTTAGTTTGTATGCCAATTTTCAAGAGGAATAAACTCATTTCACATTGGTAACTTACATTGCATGCATGTCAGTAACTTACGTTACACATATTGAATGGGGCACAAAACAATAAATAAGTAATATTTGAAAAGAAAACTATTGCTGCTTATTTAGTGTTAGCCTCTAAGGAAGAAAAAATATTATTCTTACTTTTGTATCACTTGTTCTTTTTTACACACAAAAACTTTTTCTAGTTTTTGGTAACTTACGTTACATGCATTAATGTTTAGTTGAAATTTATATAATTAAGTGAATTTAACAACAAAAACTTATTTTAACACTGCACAATATTTCTATTAAGTGTAATAAACAATATTTATTCTTTGGAACATTTTGAAATTAAAATAATGTTAACTTACTGATTTTCAAAAACTGACCATGTTCTTCACCCAAATCAGAACAAGTAAATGCCAATGTTCAATGGGTTACCAACACTAAAAAACTAAATTCTCAAAAAAAATAATTATAAATTATCAAACTTCAAACCTTTCTAATTCAGAAAACATCCAAAATGATAACATTATTCTTATTTGAATTTTCCAATGCTTTTCCCCTTTTTCATGGAATTGCCCTATTACTTATTATATATTATTACTGTTATACCCCACCCACTTGACACAAAAGTAAAATATTTCCTTCTTTAACTCAGCGCAATTTTCTTTTTCTTCTTCTCAACAAATAAATTAGTCTTTCGGGACTAAATTTAGAAAGGGATATCAAGAAAAGAAACTGGAGCTGCAAACTTTCTTGTCTTTGATCAAAAGAAATAAAGATAAAAACCAAAAGTAGGGAAACTCGTTCTGCTGTTTCTGACATGTCAACGATACCAAATGTGCTGCCACCAGAGTGGAACAAATTGAAGCGGAACTTTTATTTCTATTTTGCACTTCTAATGAAATGAGGATATCTAAATACATATAAGTTTTTTTTTCGGGAGGGGGGGAGGTTTATTTTTCAGAAGATACAACTTTTATCATTGCAGTAAGAATAAAAAAGCAATAATTAAAACAAAAGTATCTTTGAAGAAGTTAATTTAGTTGTTTAAATATAACAGTGATCAGCAGGACTGTTTTATTTACTTATTTAAGTAAATTACAGTGAATTAGGACAGAGTGTTTCTCTAAGACTGACGCTAATATGCATTTTTGCAACCTTTTTCATAAAGGAAAAAAAAAAGATTTAAATCCGTGGTTGCTAATAAATATTTAAGAAGAGATATTAAGAGGATAAAGTGAAAACGCAATCGAAATATGATAAATTATTGTTGAAGAAGGCAAATGTAATGTACACCAAAACGGATTTAATTGAAGGTTGAAACTTAAAGCTTTCAGCTCTTTTTATTTCTTCCCACGATAAAACCAAATCCGTTTTTTGTTGCATTCGCTTTTGTACTGGAATTAATCAGAATTCAAAAACTTTCTTTGCCTCAATTCCGACCCCCAATATGTATACACTTATTATAAGGATCCTAAAAATGCATATTAAGTTCAGCCTTCATGGCGCATTTTGTATGAAGACAAATGTTTGATTTTACACAGTAAAAAATACTTAATTAAAATTTTATGCACATGCTTAATCTCTCAAATCTTATCGGAGTTTTTGCACTCCTTTAAAAGTTACTTGACCCCATTAAAGTACCCCATGAAATTAGTACCTTAAATCATTAAATGGTAAGCATTAGCTGCATTAGTGATAAAATGATGAATTGAACCATATTAATTTTCTTCACGTTGAATCATAATAAGGTTAAATATATGAAATAAGTGTGTAAAAATAAGCATAAACGTAATAAGTTCTATGATGTGGCTAAATTAAAATCTTATTTCTGAAAAATGAATGATAATATGGTTTAAAGCTCTCCGAAATTTCCAACTGAGTCTTAAGTATAAAAATCGTTTCTAAGGTACTATTTTGAAACATAAGAAAATTAATTACTTTGTTTTTAAATATTTCAGCCTAAATTTAAATTTTACAGATTTGCTATTAGAATATTCCAGAAAAATTTTAGAGAATTTTCATTAATATTATAATTTTATATTTCATAATAATAGCACATTACTTTTAAAAAAATGTCTTTTTTTTGTTTAAATTTGAGGTATTTTTTAAAACAAAATATAAAAAATATGTAAACTTCAGACTATGAATATATACGTTAAATGAATATATACGGAAGAAGAATATATACGTTTAAACTAGCTTGAGGAAATATAAAAAAGACTCTAAAGATTACTTTNTGAATATTACTCATACTTTTTTTTTAAATTATGAATTTCAATATTCTTTGTTTTCTTTTTTCTTTTAAAAAATTTGGCTATATATATATATATATATATATATTGTGTAACATACTTAGTCTCACTTTTACACATTCATCATATCTTTAATATTTTCCAATCCTACCTTTTTTCCTGGATCTGACAGCTACGACATCTGGCAATTGCAGGATTTCACAAAGAAGAAAATTGAATTTTACTTTTTCTATGATCCTGTCCGAAGGATTTATTCTTTCTGAGAATTTATACTTTGAAAAACCTTCAACTAAATGTATAACTATAATAATAGTTTAAAATACATTTTGATTTCAAGAATTAGTAATTCTTACATTGACAAAATACTTGTTTTGAAAAAATTAACATATGCAGCTTAAATGACAGACATAAAGTAAATAAGAATGTGTTAGGTAGTTTAACTTGAGTTTTTTCCATGGAGAAAAAATTTCCATTCTATTACCATACAAGTACAGTAAAATTACAGTACTCCCATGGAAATGATATTTCTTGTTAGAAAAGTAATTCTGGTAATAAAACCAAAATATAAGCTTTTTTAAATCATTCAAATGGTATTTTTTACGTTTTAAGGATAAAGGCTTTCAGGTAATTCTGGTCATTAAGAATTAGAGTTTCTTACTGTCCCTGATTTAGAAAAAATACGAAATAGGAAAGTAAATTTAATTGTATAAATTGTCGTCTTCGTGCCATGATATGAGGTATTATGGAGAAATTGCCAAATTTTACCATATTAAGTACAATGGAGTGTGGTAAAAAATCATATATTATTATATATTTTACCAAAAGTCATTACCAGAGCATTTGAATTAAAACTAACCATGTGTTTCCATAGAGCCAGAAACACAATAGCCATATTTTGTTAGTTTTTACCATACTTTTTTTCTCAGTGTAGTTTTTAAAAAGATAATGATTACAAAAATAAAATTGCTTTGCCATAGTTTTAGTGATTTCTTTATAATCAAGTAAAATTTTTGAATATTTTCAGTTGAAAAAAATTGCTTTTTTTAGGAAATGCTATAAATTTGAAAAAAAGTAAAACACAAAATCTCTGTCAGGTGAGTTGAATGTATCAACTTAGCTTACGTACTAATGATCTCTTTTGATGTAGATCACTATTTCAGAAAATGCTAAATAAATTTTCAAACATCATTTTGATTTGATTTTTTTGTTAAAGTGCTTAAATGCACGGCTTTTGTTTAAAAAAAAAATTATTTGACTTCGAGCTTTAATTTATTTTTCAAATCGAAGATTTAAGAAATAATTTCTTAAATTTTAAATTTAGAAATCAGAATTTTCGAAATTTTAAAAAACAAATGAATAAAAAAATAAGTTAATCCTCACCAGAAGAAAAAAAATAGTTCAGAATTAGCAAAGTGTGTTATTAGAAATGTTACATCGTATTTTGAAATTTCGAAACGGGCTTAGATAAAACCTCAAACTCTAACTAAACACAGCTTTATTATTATTATATAATTTATTAAAGTAGTTAAAATCCATATTATTTTGAAATATTGTTTTCAGAATAAATATACAAGCAAAACAAGGATATAACATCTTTCACACGATAAGTAATTGTATACAGGGTGACTCTTTAAATAAAGAGTCACCCTGTATACAATTACTCATTAATTATAAGATATTTTCTCATTAATTATAAGAATTATCTTTGACATATCATAATCAAATTAGTGGGAAAGTATCCCCTGGTTACAGGCCAAATTATGAGTATAAATCTTGTAGCTAATAAACTATCANTGCAAAGGCTATAACATCTTTCACAGAATAAGTAATTGTATACAGGGTGACTCTTTAAATAAAGGGATGTTTTCTCATTAATTATAAGAATTATCTTTGACATATCATAATCAAATTAGTGGGAAAGTATCCCCTAGTTACAGGCCGAATTATGAGTATAAATCTTGTAGCTAATAAACTATCAAAACGTATATGAATGTAGAGATAACTTACAATAATTAGCCTGGTATTATAAGAGTAGTTTAATAAGTTAAGGAAACTTCACAAGCAATAATTCAACAGATTTAAAGATATTCATATTGCATAAAGCATGGCAAATCTATGGAGAAATGCTTCTATATTTTTAGCTTTCAATGTGCTATATTTTAAAATAGTTAAAAATTAAGTATTTAATAAAGATATACTTAAAATAAAGCAAAACTATAAGACAAAGAATAATTTAAATAAATTTGGCTATTGTATAATAGACATATGTTCTGTGAACAATGAGGAAGATGAAGGTATTAAACATTTGATGAATTTAAAATCGTTGTTTAATGACTGTTTATTGAAACCTAAAAACTGAAGCAATAAAATATAAAAAGTAATATTAATTGCCTAAATATTCCTGGTTTAAAAACATATTATCATAAATTGTAGATTAGAAATTTTTGTAAACATATCCTTAAATAGCATTATTTAAACTTGGAATGATTGTTCTATTAACAGCATATAAAGTTTTTTTTTAGAAAATAAACATATCATGTTTTTTTGTAATTGTTTACTTATCATACCCTCAAAATATTAAAAGCATCTTGCATTATATTGTCGGGTGATACTTATTATTATGAGAACTCTAACTCATAAAAAGTTACTCTCCCTAAAAATTAGGAAAAACATAAATAAAGAAGACTGCCAGATGAAGTTGTTTTGAAACTCTTTTAAATGAATTGGCTGAAATTACGTTACCAAAAACTAATCCTTAACTATCTCTTTACATTTTTACCAAAGTTTAACTGCAATTTTTCTAATAGTTAATAGTGTTAGATACAACGAAAGTTTCAATTATTCACTTTCAATTAGTTTGTAAGAAATCAATTTTTTTTTAGATTTGAAAGAGAGATTGATTTGTGTCTTAAAATTATTCCAAACTAACAAAGCACTTTAAGAAATAAAACTCTGACTTTTGACGATTCAGTGATTTTTGAGCTACATTTCATCAATTTTCAGAATTATTTCGTCATGAAATCATGTGATTTGTGACAAAACGAGAACTCTCAAATATTTGACGAAAATAATTCTTTAACCCGAAACCTCATCATAGCATATGGGGGGAGATTGCGAACTGGAATAGCGAAACTGGAATGAAAACTAAACAATGGAGAATAAAATGCCGTTATAAGCCAACCGACTTGCATGGTGGCCAGGGTGTAGACTTCATACCAAGGAAATACCGGGTTCGAATCCCGCTAGCTACAGGCATAGGTGCAATTTACCTTTCTGTTCTGTCTTTCTTGTGTTATGAAGGTGATACTGATCTATTAAACACTACGAAGTTCCTTTTTGGAAAAGAATAGTATGACGAAATATTTATTTACTATTGACGAAATTAGTTTCCTCGAAGATGTGACGATAGTTATTTCGTATTTTTGACGGAATTCTGGTTCGGAGCATATACCCGGGAGTTGTTTTGTCAAAAATGAAAGTTTCGTGAAATTTCAGGATTCATTCTTTACAGTGCAGTTGATATTATTTCTTCTTTAGTATTTTAAGTGTATCTGTTAAATTCCCTTTTTATTATTTTAAGAGTTTCTGTTAATTTTTACTTTTTAAAGAAAATTTGTTTATTTTGATTTTTATCATTTTTTAATTTGACTGTTAATTTCCATTTTTATAAATAGGTTTTCATATTTAATAAAAACTTCAGACGTGTTAAGGCACATTCCCAGCATCAACTGTTGAGTGATACAGTCCTTTCAGACAAGAGTTCATAATCTATTTAAACTATTCGGTACATATTTGTGCTCTGAAATGTTGACTATGATAAATTTTGCACATCAATACTGTTAAGCGATCAAGCGACCCGTTATTCAGTTTAATAATAACTTTAGCACACAAGAGGGATTTTCTCCATTGTTTGGGAATATAGATATCATGAAGTGCGTTTGGTGAAATGGTAATTGGTTATTGGATATTTGGATGAAAGACATAATTAATGAATACTCAACACAAAAGAAAATAATGCAGCTTTCTAATTTTGGGAATAAGTAATTAGTATATATTTCTAGTTTATCATTTAATGCCTAAATGAAGGTTCTCATAACAGGACTAAATGATAGTCACAAATTTTATAAAAGTTTATTCTGCAATAGTTGTAAATTTCAACTAATTAACCATTAAATTTCACGCATTAAAATTAAGCATTGTTTGGAAACGTAAGTAAAATGAAGTGCATTACATGGTAAAAGGTAATTGGATATTTGGTTGAAATGCGCAACTCATGCAAAAACAACAAAAAGGAAAATAGTCCAGTTTTTTAATTTTGAGAATTAGTAATAAGCACAGATATATAATTTATTGCTCAGTATTTAATGCCTAAATAACTAAAGGTTCTCACAATAGTACGGGTTCTTGTAAAGGTTTTTCCTAAAGTAGATTTAAATATCAACAAAGTCAACATTAAATTCATTCAAGCTCACCTTTCTTTGTAAATATAGGTATCATGAATTGCGCTTATTGATAATTTAAACTGGTTATTGGATATATGGATAAAAGATCTAACTCATACATGCTAAACACAAAAGAAAATAAACCAGTTTTCTCTAATTTTGAAAATTACTAATTAGCACATATTTATAGTTCATTATTCAGTATTTAACGCCTAATAACTGATACAATAATAAACTGAAACGGAAGTCTCTCATAATAGGCCTAATTAATACCACGAATTTTATAGAGGTTTTTACTGCAATTGATTTAAATATCAACTAAGTCAACATTAAATTCCTTGAAGTTCACCTTTATTTGAAAATATAGGTATCATGAATTGCGCTTATTGATAATTTAAACTGGTTATTGGAGATTTGGATAAAAGACATAACTCATCCATACTCATACATAATATAACTCTTACATAACTCATTCAAAAGAAAATAAACCAGATTTCTAAATGTTGAGAATCAGTAATTATCACATATTTGCAGTTTAATGTTCAGTTTTTAATGCATAACTGAAAGTTCTCATAATAAGTTCCATAATGATCGTGCGAATTTCAGGATTAGGAATAGGATTTTTCTGCAATGGTTTTAAATAATGAAATCGAATTAAATTTATTTCTCTAGATAACGAAGTAAGATCAAACTCATAACAGTACTTACCTGTTAATCATTTAGTCGTCTTTTATTTAATGTTTTTTTTTTGTTTGTTCAATTTTGTTTGCAGAGGTAAAACACGTTTATCGAGATAGTCTTCAAATATTTTTAACTATTACACTGGCTATATTTCATTGGGGCAGCATGTCCTCATTTGAACTTTGAGCCATTAAATCATACATTCAATTCAATTCTAGCTCATATAAAACTTGTTTTGTCAATTTTTGCTGCATTTTTATTGAAATCGAAAAAAAAATTAATTACCCTCGTATTAATAGCAAAAATCTTTTCAATAAATTGATAAATAAATAAATGTATGAATGAATAAATATATAGATAAATAAATATATAAATAAATGAATGATATATAAATGACATAAAAATTTTAAAAAAAATAATGATGTTCCTTTGAAATAGTATAGCATAGTTCTATGCTATTATTTTTTAAGCAAAATTTTATAATAAACATTCTGAATTACCGTTTTGTAATCATCGAGAGGTAAATACGTTATATTTTGTTTTCGTTAAGTTGCAGTTATTTTTCTAAAATATTTTAAGTAAAACTGTGTACAGTTAATCTAAGCGAATAAAATAATTAGCTAAAACAAATACTGAAAAGTTAAAAAAAATAGCTGGCATGAACTTTGTACACTGTTGCTAAATAATAACTTTGGAGAAAACCAATAAATAAAATTCTTTTTCAACCAAAAATTGTACAGGAATTTAAAAAAAAATGTGGAATAAAGTACAATATGGTAAACAAGTAAAATAATATGATAATAAGATTAAAATTTTATCGCATTGGAATCAGGAATTAAACCCATAATTATGGAATAAAACATTATATCATCTTTTAATGAAAAGATTTTTAATTTTGATTTAGAAATTTGTTTATCGTCAAGAAACAAAAATGATTGCAAAATAGGTATTGAGGTCGGAGCATGTAGGGGGAAGGAGAGGAAATTCTGCAGTTATTTTACGATTACATAACAGTACTATTAAGTGATAATAATAATTTTGTATGGTATTAGAGCAAAAGTTTCTTTTTAGCACAGAGGAAAATCAAATAAAAGAATAGATGAACTATATTTTTTCAAATAAAAGTTTATTACTTAAGTACATAGGCCATTATTTTTTGGTATTTTGAAATTTTTCAATAATCGTCTCATTTTCTTTTATGAGATATATATACCTTCGTATTTTTAACTTCAGCTTCAAATAACTCTCACGCAAGGCATATTAATTTTATTCATAAATACAATAATCTAGTTTGTTTAGAGAAATGACGATAATCTGCAGCAATAATATGATACACTGTTAAAAATGTCTCGGAAAAAATGTATAAATAACGATTCAGTTAATCGTTATTTTCCTACATTCAATTAAAACAGTCAAATAACCATAAAAATACAGTATTCCAACTGTGACAAAAATTGTAAATCAATTGTTTTCACCTAATATGTTTAAGGAACTAGAATCGTTTCCGTGCCACCTAGGTCCACCTTTTAAAGTCACTCAGTTCCTTGCAGCTGGGTACACACTTCCACCGGGAGGGTCAATCTGTCGATCTCATGATCGGTTGAAAAGAGATTCGAATCCCAGCGTTGCTACCAAAATATTAACCCAATCTCTTCAACAAATGAAGAGCTGCACTCCCTAATTAGCTACCCTGGACTATGAAAATGCGAAAACTCTCATTGACGCATAGATGGCAGCACTACATAGCTACTTAGGACAAGAAGTCTAGTATTTACCATTTTCTTGATAAATAGCTCCACCAGATAAGATAATTAAACCATATTCTAGGGTTCACTTGGCAAAACGCTACTCAATTGCAACATAACTTGTGAATGGTTTCAAAATCATAAAGATGAAAAAGTGTTCCTAACCCAAATGTTCCTAAATGTCCATAATTCTTAACGAGCATCTGTAGATAATTTAACCATAGCTCTAGAATGAAACTTCTAACTGTGTACACCGAAGAGCCATTACATTATAACCATCCTGCTAATAACATGTAGGTTCACTTTTAGCCCTCAAAACTGCTAGCACCCGCCGTGGCATTGATTCCACAAGGTGCTGATAGGTAGTCTGAGGTATCTGGTACCAAGCGCTCACCAACTGGTCCTGCAATTCCTTCATATTGCGTGGCAGCACGAATTTGGTTTTCCAAGTAGGACCACAAATACTATATTGGATTAAGGTCAGGTGAATTTGAGGGCCAAGACATGACTTGAAAGTCACTGGAATGTTCCTCGACGATTCGACCCTTATGACATGGTGCATTATCCTGTTGGTAAACACCATCCTCCCAGGAGAAACTGTTGCCATGAAAGGGTGAACCTGGTCTGCAACTATGTCCAAGTAGCTTACAGACGTCAGGGATTGTTCTATGAGGATTATGGGTCCTAATGTGCCACATGAAAAAATTGTTCCTGGGCGAGAAACCATGAAAACCTGGGAGAGCCCGTTGTTATAGATGGAGGGTGGTCAGAATGTAATGGCTCTTCGGTGTATGATATTATAATACAATTTTTAATTTATTGCGACGTAACTATTTTGATAAATAAATTTTACCACACATTGAATTTATTAAATTACATTTAATAACATTCACATTTTAACATTATTATTATTTACATTAATTTACATTTTAACACACAAATACACAACAAGAATTTTTGTTTGATATAAACATAAATCTCTCCTATTTCATTATAAATTTGAATCAGGTTTATAAGATTAAGATTTAAAACTTTTCCTCGTTTCTATACATTCATAGTTTTTTTTTTCAAAGTTTGCAGAATATATTTGCTTATCGCCTGCATAACGTATATTACATTCTATAGTTGGAAACGTGTTTGAAATTAAATTATTTTACACAGAAGTCATTCCTTTTCTATGTAAATGCGTTTGTCTCTCTTAGAATCAGGAAGGAAGAAAATAAATAAGCAAATAGTTATATGAGATTTCCTTGAAGTAGTTTTGCTTAAATTTTAACAAAAATAAGGAATGAGCTTACTCAAAGCCAGCAAAATTTATCCATTAATGTACCTTCATTTGTACTTCATTCACGTTGTTTTTTGCTTTAGTCAGCGCATTTTACTTTAAAAATAAAATAAAAGCCACACGTACCATGCAACCATCATGACTCTTGTTCACGTGATTTAATGATATACACAGTTTGGTGGATAGGATAAGGGTATGATAACATTTCTTAAAATGTCATAAATAATTTCCTTTGGTTAAAAGCTAGAAGGCATATTGGATAACTCACTGTGACGGATAATCAAGGGGTGTAATATAATTTAAAAACTACTGGATATGATCAATTATCATTATTTAGGAAACTATACTAACTAGTTTCATTGGTAGATTATGGGGTAATAAAACATTTTGAAAGTCATAAGTATTCTACTTTTATATGTTCTGTTGGAAGTTAGCAATCTTGGATATTTGACTGTTTTGGTATTTTCAGTTGGTGGCTCTTCCTGGGTCAAGGCTTTTTAAGAAACAAAACTACAGAAAAAGGCTATTTCATCGTTTTGCATCGCATGAAAGCGCTGGTGTTTTATTTATGATTAAGTAATGAAACTGTCACAATTAATCCAATCTTTGCCGTTGGCTTACTAAGTAGCATGAAAAGTAGTAAAAATTTTCTTTTAATTTAATTGGTTGGAAATTAATCGGTAAGCCAAATAAAACTGGGGGAAATGTTTTTTTTCTGTTTTTTGTTGCATGGGAATTTTCTTAACACATATAAGATACTTCCGCATTACTGATTTTAAATCTATTATCGGTTTTTCTCTATAAGCTACTGTTTTTCTTAATGACATTATTAGTCTATTTTATAACGAAATGTACAAACTTAGAAACGTTATGTATAAAAAGCCGAACCAAACATAATTCATGTTATTAAGGTCAATCGCATTCGATGTCTGGGACCCCTTTATAGATCTGAAGACCAAAACCCCGCAAAAAAAATCACTTTTTTTAAACCAGAAGGTACAAGAAAAGGGAGTCGTCCACTGACTAGGTGGCTGGACGCAGTTGAGAAGGACCTAAAGACAATAGGAATAACTAACTGGAAGACTTATCATTGGATATCATGGCACAGAATAGATTGAGATGGCAAAACCTTATTGAGACGGCATTGGCCTGTCATAGGCTGTAGTGCCCAAGAAGAAGAAGAAGAAGAAGATATATTAAAGGAGGGTCACGTAAATGTTGTGATAAACTTTTCGGGGAATTAAAGCGCATCATCAGGATTGAAATTGCAGATGAACCACTGCTCAGAAATGTCATCATGCGCCGCTAGGGGTGCTTCTTTATTCTGCGCTGTTTCTTTAATTATAAGAAATCGCCTCTAGCAGCATAAGATGACATTCCTGTACATGGTTTCCCATGTTATTTCAATACTGTTAATGTACCCTTACAAATCAAGGCGTTTGTTGCAATATTTTTATAAATATAACGTGTTTTTAAGCTTTTACATTTCGACAAAAAATAGTCTGAATAGTCTAATGTCGGTTTAAAAAATATCAGTAGCTTTATGAGCAAAAGTAATATGAAATTCCCACTCACAAATTAGGCAAGATCAAGTATTTGTATAAGTGCAACAAAAAATTCGTTCCCTATTCTGATCAATTACCAGAAGATAAGCTTTATACAAGTTTTAAAAAGATAATGATTATTTGAAGAAAATTAGATGAAAAATTATGACAATATCATCTTTTTGCAGCCCACATGACAAATTAGTATGTATCTTTTTAATTAGACTTCCCAGTTGAGGAATTTTATGATTGTTAAACCAAAAGCTCAAACGCTGCTCTGAAATTCATTAAATATTCGACAATCAAACTTTTCAAACCATTAGTTATACTTACTATCATTAAAGGAAGAACACTGATTACTCAGAATTCTATGGAGTAGAGTTTGATTGATTACAAAACGCTGGAATTGTATCTAAGCGATTACTAATGATCATAAGTTAGTTTTAGGAAATTCTAAGAGGATGAATAGGATTAAGTACAACGGAATTTTGGAGTAATTAATTATCATTGTTGATATTCAGTGGTTTGTTATGATTGCACTGCATGTTTGAATAGAATGATTTCTTAGGCTGAAATGTAAATGTTATATAGTTTTGGGAAATGCTAAGCAATTAATATTTTCTGAAAGTAATTGCTCCTTTAAAAAATTATTTTAAAAGTTTAATTTTTAAAAAATGCACTAGTGTAATAAATTAAGAGAATTTGCAGACTTGGTCGATTATCTCTAGAACTACGGGATCGATTTTAATGACATTTGATAAGTACATACAGTGATACAATGCAAAACAAATAACCATTCAACAATTGTAATACACACGCATAATCATGTGTAACTCTCGTTGGAGTCAGAAAGTATTGCATGCAATAGGACAATTCAGGTCAATTGTCACAGGAAATGATCAACTGCCTTATTTCAAGTATTAAATCATGCTGCATGGCCTGTATATCTGTATGAGGGGACCATACCCACTATTAAACCATTTTTTTTTGTTTATTCTGCAACTGCTGTTTCATACCTTCCAATTCCTACGAGTATTGCTTACAATCATGCGTGAGTATTACGAATGTTGAATGGTTATTTGTTTTGGATTGCATCAATGTGTGTACAGATCAAATTTCATTAAAATTGGTCCTGTTGTTCTAGAGATAATCGACCAAGTCTGCAAATTCTCTTAATTTTCTTACACTAGTGTATGTAAAAAAATTATGACCTTTACACAAAAATTAAATTTAGCTATTAAAAATAAGTTAGCATAATAAGTAATAATAATTGCAGAACTTCGAAGTTATTATAGATAATTTTTCGTTTTTTTTAAAAATTTTATTAGCACGCTAATTTGCATTATTCAAATACAAAAAAATAAAATGCAGTTATGAAAAGACTAAATTAGAGAAATCTGTTATCTTCTTACAAATGAAAATGATTGTAATTTGTTAAAAGAAATTTGCTGAAAAGAATAATTAAAACAGTAAAATATTGGAAAATAATAGTAAATTGTTAGAAGAAATTTGTTGAAAAGAATAATTAAAGCGATATAATATTTGAAAATAATAGTAAATTGTTAAAAGAAATTTGCTAAAAAGAATGATTAAAACAATATTATATTTGAAAATAATAGTAAATTGCTAAAAGAAATTTGTTGAAAAGAATAATTAAAACAATATAATATTTGAAAATAATTGTAAATTATTAAAAGAAATTTGTTGAAAAGAATAATTAAAACAATATAATATTAGAAAATAATAGTAAATTGTTAAAAGTAGTTTGTTGTAAGCAACAAATAAAACATATTGTAAAAGAGAAGTGGATTTATAATTCATTTTGAAGGTAACAATTCAAACTATGAAATATTTTAAAATCATGGTAAATTTTTAAAAATTGTTTGTCGGAAACAACAAAGACAATATAATAATGAAATATAATATTGCAATGCTGAAAGCAGTTTATGGAAAGTAAAAAAAATAAAGCAATCTGATATTTAAAAATTGTAGTAAATTGTTGAAGCAGTTTGAAAGTAGCAATTAAAATAATGTAATACTTAATAATATATAATTGTTAAAAAATAATTTGTTGAAATCAGCAATTAAAATCTATTTAATTTTTTATAATGATAATAAAATTTTAGCTATTATAACTAGATTTAAAAAGTACTTTTGAAAAAGCATATTTGCTAGCATTCTTAGAACCGGAATTTTGTTGAAAAATATATAGTCAATACTTTGTGATAAAAAATTTCATATAATAAAAAACACAACTTTTGGAAATATATTTATGTTCACGTATTTGTAAAATTGCTTGCAAGGAAAACGAAAAAATTACAGTTGCCCTTATAGATTTCAAAGCACGAAATTTAAAACACAATATGCTTGTTGAGTAAAGAAACGTAAAGTAAACATATTGCGCTTAAAAAACAAATGAAAAAAAATACTTCTATGTGAAGTGCGCAAAAGAAACAATTTTATATTTTTACCTCTCGCAAAGAGTTGTAATAAAGCACCAAGTCACGTGCTTTCTATGACCACGTGTGGCAATATTAACAAATATTAAAATTGAAAAAAAACGCAAAATGTTTCGACGGAAAGCTTTTCAACGCATAAAATAAATTATGTATCAGAATGAAGTATTATATTTTATGCCTATACAATATCTGATACAAAATTTCGAGATAAAGTATAATGGCACTAAGTAAAAATATTTCATTGAAAAATAAAAACTTTTATAACATTTATTTAATAATTTTCAAAATTATTTTTGTCTTTCTTATTGGTAATAACAACAAATTTAGCATTTTAATCATTAAAAAAATTATTACCGTAAAAAAAAAAACAGATGATTATTATAATACACAGTTAGAATTTTCATTCTAAAATTACGATAAAATAACAGGCAGCATTCTGTCCATTCGATTAACCACAGAGTTTATAGTTAGTAACATTTCTTTATTTTTACGGTTTTGTAACCATTTGCAAAAACCATCGTTTCTAAACCGTAAAAATGAAACTTAAACGAACATTTGAGCTTTATGGTTGCTGCGCTATTTTTGTGTGAATGAGAGTTTCGTGTTCTAATAATCGGATTGAAGTGTGCAGGACACTAGAAACTCTTAACCTCTTCATGTATTGAAGGAATTGAAGAAATATCATGGTAATAACAATTGGGTTTCGAACCCTTGTCCTGCCGATTAGTTGTAGAGGCTAGGGTATGAACCCAGCTGCTCGGAACAAAATGGTTTCATAAGGAGAGCTTTATTGGCGCAGCTAGAATTCTAGTTGTTAAACTGTTATTCATTATATTAGCTACCATAAAAATAATTTATACGCTATTTTAAACATATTCAATATGAAGTGTCTCATTCTATTTTTTAAATTAATAATTATTTTATTTAATCATGAAAAAAAATTGATTCTAAATTATAATTAGTTTAACTTTTATTTAAATAAGGTTATCGAGTGTATTTTTTAGATTTAAAAATTTATTTATAAAAGCATATTCAACAAAACATCAATGAGCTTAATATTATTGATCACACCAAATCCATAAAGATATGTAAATAGTTAAGCTAACTAAGAAACCTTTAAGAAATTCATATTACAAATGTAAGTTAGTGAAAGACACCGAATTAATTTTTATTAAAATTTGTTACTTTGTTCGGTATTTCTTTAAAGAAAAGATGAAAAAAAATTCAATAATTTTGAAATGTAAACACTAAGAGTATTGAAGCTAAACATATTTGTCAGAAGTAAATTATTATTAGGTCCCTACACTCGTAATATTTAACAAATCTGAGATAATTGAATTTTTTTTAATTTCAGTTGTTTTAAACTCAAATCATTAAGAGATGAATTAAAGCTTTTTGGAATAACAAATCTGAATGACATAATATTTTTGCTGCATTTAAAATATTGAAAGTCCATCGCTTCATACTTTTTTTAAAATCTTTGCTCTAAATATTATGAAGTTTATTTTTGATAAAACAAATTAAGAAGACTAAAACTTCAAATGAAATAATGCAATAACAAAATGTAATAAATAAAAATAAAATAATAAAGTACAAGGAAAGTTTAAAAAAAATTATGTAATTAGTGGTCGGTCCCTCAGGTAAAAATCCTGCTTTTAAAAATCTCAAATTATTTTTATCTAAATTAAATTAAATGGAAAAAAGGGAGATTGAGGTGATGAAGCTTTGTGATTCTTGACTGCTCTGGGGATCCACATGAAGATACGTAATTAGTTAATGATTCCCAAGTCAAGTTCAAAGATTAAGATACTGATCTAAATATAGAATAGTGTGATAAGGTCATTAGCTTGCCAGTGACGAAGACGAATCCGCTTCACCAGCGCTAAAATTAACAAGGAAATTTTTTTCCTGCTATTAGGAAAACTAATTTGGCAGTGTTTAGTTGGTCCCCGTGACCAAGCGAAAGTTTGAGAGGTTTTCGGTTTTATTTCAGAGGGCAGAAGATGAAACTTGAAATAGATAATCTCTTGCAAAATGCAGCAGAGTTGCACATGAGAGTGCAAGGATCCTTCCCTGTGAATCCAGCTCAGTATACGAACCCGCAAATATTTCCTCAAACATGTGAAATGATTGACGCTTTCATACTCTACTGACTGACGGTATGACGAAATGGATTGTGGTTGAATGAATTGTGAAAACATTGAATGGAAAAAAGTGAAAACCACGTTTTTTGTAGAATTCCTGGCGTAAATCGACATAGTAAAGAAGAAATTTGGAAAAGGGAAAATTAAGCACTGTAAGACACTGTAATTCTATCCTTCCGGCTACATGATATTAATAGATTAATTAAAAAAATCACATTCAACAGCAAAGACGTGATTTAGAATCACAATTTAGAAGCTGGTTTATTCAAGAAGTATTTCCGCTAGATGGTATTAATTGATTAATTAATAAAATCATATTCAGCGGTAAGACGTGATTTAGAATCACAGTTTAGAAGTTGGTTTATTCAAGAAGTATTTCTGGCTTTTAATGGGAAAAATTTTGAATTCTTCAGAAAGGTCTCATGTTAATTCCAAGAAGCTTACTGAAGTTATTCAAATTAACAGATTTATTCGTAGTAGTTATTGATTTCATTGATTTTGGAAAGAAATTGGAATTAATATGGTTGATTAAATATGTTATAACGTTGTCAAATTAATCTGAATGACACATAGCTCTGCTTATAGATGTACTCGATATCTTTTTGACTGATGTAAAGGTAATTCCAGAAAATTTACCTGTATCAAAAGCTTATTTAAAAAAAGAAAAATGCTTATAAGATAGATTTAAAAATAGTTTATATAGAATCATTTAAAAATATATTAATACGATTGTTTTTAAAAAAATAATTTTCTAACTTCAAATTTAATCAAATTAAACTTCTTATTAAGCACATGTAAAAGTGAAAATAATAAAAATTATTCATTGAATAACCGTTATTTGACTTGGAATCATAACACGTAAAACTTAAAACTCATAAAACGTACTCATAAAACGTAAAACTTTTATATTTTATGTGAAAAATAACTTGTGTTAAAATATTGAATGTAAATGAGTTCGAAAATCAAATTTCATATTCAACTCATTCATAGTGTAGCAAACGTGCCTATATATCAAATAAAAATATATTGAATCGTTTCAAAAGTATATTTATTTTATATATAAATAAATATAAATTTTTCCTTGAAAATACATAGATACTTTTGATCGATCGTCTCTATATCAGAAAAAAATTTTGCGATACAAAGAAAATTTTATTTGATGTATCAGCTTTTCTAGGCTTTATCACCAATGCGTGAAAAACATAAATAAAGTTTAGGTTTCAGTATAGAAAAATAAATATGGTATCTGCGAAAATCCTTGATAGATGAAAAGATATCTTTCCAAGCCTAAAATACTTTTTCTTATAAAGTTCAAAAGCAAGAAAGTAGGTTCCTCGGGGAGTATCTGAGGATCATCTTCACGTGAAAGGCTATCACCTAAGAGAATACGTATACTTAGGATCAACTTGTCGTGGCTTGCTCTACGAAGATTTATTGTTACTTTTTTATGTTGCTTTTTATTCATTTCAATGATCCGTAACAATTGAAATGCCAGTATAAGATCTTCTAAAGTTTAATTTAATTTAGAAAAAGCGTGATTATTTATAAGCTGATTTCGAAAAAAATATCTAATTGAATAAAAAATTTAGTAAGTTATGATCTGTTTAAAAATAATTACTCTACCAAACAAAACCGTTATTGTTTTGAGTTTCGAAATTAACGTTTCATTTTGTTCTGCTGCTCGAAAATGAAAAGATTTAAACTGGAAATGGGATACCAGCTAGTGACGTTGCGTGGGTATCTCGATCCTGATTGGTTTTTGAAACGTGGTATTTGCTTACGTTAGCAAATGTTCTTTTCATTCTATTTTGAGTAAGCCAAGCCAGTCAAGTATCAATTCTCTTAAGTGAAACAATCTAAATTCTTTCAGAAAGATTCTCACTTAGAGATTTCTATTCTTTCACTATACATTTTAACAGAGTCATGCACGAAACCATGGGGAGCATAAACAAACTAATTATGCATCGAAGTTGCCAGGTACACAAAACAAAAATATATCATGGTTACAATAAAATTAATAAGCAAATAATAAGTCTAAGTTAGGTAAAATACGTAAGTAGACGAGAAAGAATTATATTTCAACTAATTCGATGTGCGATACGGCCCTGTATATAATTAACTTATCGTTAATTAACATTCTAACTTATGTAGAGAAACTTAACTCAACTTTAATATGCCATTTTGCTGATAAAGATTAACTGTTACTGACGTCACATGACAGTGTGGGTAGGGGAGGTCTTCTTCTTGAAGTGAAAGTACCCAATTACGATGGTATGTATAAAATTGTACATGGAGTATACAAGAATTAAAAAAGTTAAGACTAGGTTCTCCTTCCGATAATCATCAGCAGTGAAAGTTGAAAAAAATACTATCATGTGAGCCAATCTACTGCCCTCTAAAATGCAACAGAGATAAAGATCAGCGTGCTGTAAGCACTTTTTATTTAAGAACTTTGATTCGATCAAAACTCCAAATCGTTCGAAATTTATTGCAATTTTAATAATTATATGTGTATTAATGTGTACCATTTATCCTTTTGATATCTTCATTTTATTAGCTCTGGCTCTTAAAAGTAACCGAAGAAAAGGAATAAATAAAAAGAAAGGGAAAAGAAAAATATTAAATGTTGCCAGCTACAAATCTAAACATTTATTTTGAATTTTAGGAAAAAGTAAAATACTTAAGAGAGTTAAAACCGTATACAATTAGGACCGATATGCATATAAGGTTACCGTTTTATATTAGCAACTAGTAAAATTTTTTCTCATTTATTACTTCTCATTGTGTTACACATTCTGTGTTCTAAATTTTTAAATATTTTCTTTTCTAAATACAGTTTAATGTTTTTTTTAAAATTCAAGTAGCCAATGCTTTTATTACCATAACATATTAACTAAATTATTTATTTAATAAGCTAATGGTAAAAACATGTTTTAAATTCAAATAATCGTTCCTTTTTTTACCATTAACATAGTAACTAATTGTTCAGTTTATATGTTAATGTTAAAAAAAATAAACGATTACTTGAATTGAAAAAATATTTGCATAATACTAACATAACATTAGAGGACATAATATAATACTAACATAAATTTAAAAGAATGTTATTTTTTATATACAAAATGATCTTTTCTGGAAAAAAAAACATTGGCTTTTAAGAGAAAAAATTGATTAAAAAAGAAAGTTGTATATGTTTTTATAATTTTTTTTCTCAAATCAGTTTTCAATCAATTTTGAGTAAATATGTTAATAGTAAAAACAATGAACGATTACTTGAATTTAAAAAAAAACTAACATAAAATAATAATAACATAAAATTAAAAGACATAATATAATACTAACATAAAAGGAGAAGATTTTTATATTTTATATACAAAATGATCCTTTAAAAAAAAACATAGGTTTTTTAAGGAAAAAAAATATTAAAAAATAAGGTGTACACATTTTTAATCAATTTTTATCCATTCAGTTTTTAATAAATTTTTAGTTAATAATTAGTTACTTTAGATGAATTCTACCAGAAAAATTCTTTTTGAAATTTATTAATATTTAAAACAGTTTTAATAAGACAATTTATACGATTTGAAAATAAAAACGAATAATAAAGCAACTCATTTTTTTGCAAATGCATTAGCAAATGTGCAATGATATTCAAACTAATTTCAGATTTAAAATTTTAATTTTAATCTTACAGAAATAAAAATACACAGTTTTTAATTAAAATTTATAAGCATTTAGCGAACTATTTTGATGTGACATAGATTTTTATCATATTAGAAGATAAGGAAAAAAGTTTCTGCTTCATAAATAAAACTCTTACTTTTGACGATTTAGCAATCCTTGAAGAGTATTTTTTTAATTCTGGGAATCATTTGGTCACGAAATAGTGTTATTTGTGAGGAAACACGAGCTCTTAAATATAAGACGATAATGTTTCCCGAACTCAAAACCTCATCATTGTGAGAGATACTTTACTAGAATGACGAAACTAGAATAAAAAGTAGACAAACGCAAATAAAGTGATGAATTAAGTCGACCGTATGGTGGTCGTAGAGTTGGTCTCGTAAAAGGTAGATCCGGGGTTCGAATCCCATTTCGGACATGGTAATTTTATCTCTTTGTACTATCTGTCCTTGTTGCGCTGTCCCACCTATATGGTGCCCATGTTTAAGTGATTATTAGGAAAGTTAGATGCATTAGGCCCAGGAGATTTTTTTTATTCTAGAAAAGAAATAGAATGACGCAATATTTCTTTAATTTTGTTGAAATTCGTTTGCTCGAAAAAGTGAAGATAGTTATTTCTTCACTATGTCGAAATTTTCGCTCAGAGCATATACCATGAAACGGTTTCATAAAAATCAAAGTTTCGTGATATTTGAGTATCCTATATTTATAGTGTATGAAAGCGTAGATCAAATAAGGTATTAGCAAAAACTTATGCTTCCCAATTTTTAATTTAATAATTTTTTTTAAAAAAAGAATTTATCAAACAGGTTTTTTAAAACTCACAAAAACCGATGGATAAAGCTCTATTGCAAAAATATATATTCTAACCTTCCATACGTCTACAGGAGGCCTTTTTTTTCTCTCTGAAAAGAAGGCAAGTGGAAATGAGATTCATTTCCAGTTGGAAGTCAACTCATCCTTCTTCCAAATAAAATGTTCTTCGGGTGAAGTTTCCAAATGCTTTCAATTTTTTAAAGATATATATATATATATTTTTGAAGCCAAAAGCAATAAAATAGACTTGTTGTTTTTTTACGGACAAAGCTGAAAAATTGGGGTTTAGAAATATCTTTTATAAATGAAATTTTACTTTTTATTGTCTGGTATATATTTTGATGAAAACAAAACATTGAATTTCACCAGGAAAAAGGTATATTTTGTTTTAAAGTTGTGGTAAATAGTTATAAGTATGTGCCATAATAGTTTAGTAATTAATTGTAATTTATTCACTATTTAAGCCATTACTTACAAATATTATATTTGATTCATATTTAAATGAAGATACCAATTATATGTACAGTACACCAAAGGAAAAGAAAAACACATCATACTGAATAACTTTCGATCTAATGATCGGATATTCACGTTCCAGGGCTGATTCTTAATAATTTGAGGGGATGACCTCAAATATGCTAAATAATTAGTGAGGACGACAGTTTATGTTACTAAATCAGACTCAAAAACGTATTTTCTTTGAATAAACTACTTTTTTTCGACGAATTTGGATTTCTGACTCCTAAAATACAGAGGGTCAATCTGGAGTCGTAATTCGGAAAATATAGTCCAATTAGTTTGGTCAGGAAAGGGCTCCAAAGTTCGAACCCCTAAATGTTAATTTTACTTTTTGCGTGTTTCACCATAACTCGATTCTTTTTAAATGAATTGAAACTTTTTTTTGCATATAATTAAAAATTTCGTTTACCCAAAGTTAATTCCATTCAAAAAATGATTTTTAGTTAACATTTATTGCTTTTTTTAATTTTATTTATTAAAAATCGAAAAAGTTTTGAATTATGAGGCATACCATATTTACGTCATTTTAAAAATGTAATTTTATATGGCGAAATGCAAAACTCAAGCGACATTGGTCGAATAGTTCCTGAGAAATTAAACTTTCAAGAAAGTTCTATTTTTAAAATTGGATTTTTCAGGAACTATTGGACCGATTTTGTATTTCGCAATGAAACAACATTGCATTACATTGCAAAATTATTTTTAGCATAACATTACATTTTCAAAGCCTTAAACTCAATTAACTCCCTGCCTCAGAATAGCTGGTTCGAATCCCAGCTGAGGCTGGTTGATGCCAATTTTGCCCTTGGTCTCATACCGATCACAATACTGACGTAAAATATCCTCAGTGGTAGACGGATCATGGGTAAGAATGACATCGGTCTAACATTGGAAATTTTTCGTGGTTTCATTCACCATGTAACGCTACATCTTGATTAGGTTCAAAAGTACAAGGCTACGGAGTTGAAAATCGATAGTCGTTAAGTCAGAATTGGGTCGGCTGTTCAACGCTGGTTATGGAAGAAAGTAAAATAAAGAAAATATAATGACCGACAATTATTTGGTTAGTTTATACTTTCTAACTTATCATATTTATATCCAGTAATATTTTATTTATATCTTCTAAACAATTCAAATAATATTCATAGAAAAAATTTTGGCCACTATTTAAGCGAAAAAACAGAGATTTGTGTTTTACTTGTAAGATATATTTTCTTTTTATGCACATTTTATTGATTTTAGGTAGGTTTTTTGAGGGAACGAATGCATAATGAAAAAGGCGGTTTCCTCAGATGTATCAATATTCTTAGCCGGAGTCAATATCCTAAGCGCTACTTGACAGAAAAGGGTACCAAAGACATACAATATATATTTTAATCCTGAATTACAATGAGGTTGTAGATGAATAAAACATGACTTACAGAAATACGAATATCTTACAGGATTTTAAAGCTTCGATGTTCAAACAGAGGGTATAGATTTACTGCCTTTTTACAATTGGGTATAAATTATTAAATTTATTCAGTTTTAGGTAAGTATTAGATGCAAATATAAAATATGCTAGGAAATAATATGGACTGGAATTCAAATTATCTCAACGCAGCTTTTGATAAAAGAAATTATTTTTTTTCATTCTAAGGAAAAATACATCATTAAAAAATGTTTTAGGAAATTTTTATTTAGGAATATGCTGCGCTTTATAAGAAAATATGTTAACCAATGTTTGGTCTTTTAATATTTGGTTTCAAATAATAATGATATTTTTCACTCCTCTTGATTCTTAAAGCATTGTTTTTCAGTAATCAGTTCAGAAGCTAATCTTAATGAAATTCGAATATGTTATCAAACATGAGTTGCTAAGTAAAACTGCAACACGCAAACTAGTGGCGCTGCAATCGAAATACGTCATCTGCAAGAAGCATATTAAAAATTTGGGCTAACCAATTTGTAACGAGAATCTCTAGGCATTATTTGTCAGAGGAATCGTTGTTGGGAGATTATAGACAAGATAAAGTAAAATAGAAGTGGCCAGATGATTAAATGTGAGTAGACTTTGGCAGTAATTTCCGACCACTGGGTCGGCACCTAGGAGGATTGTTAAACGCTACGAAGAGCATCGATGACCATTATTTGTCGTCATACGCAAGAAGGAATAGAACTCTGAGTCAGATCAGATCCTCCCTTGGTCCAGCCATCTGGAGTTTGATGTCAAAGTCTGTGCGTGGAGAAGGCTTCCCGGACGAACCACGCTCAAAATCATTCTGCTCATATCGTTCCAGAAGAATGAACTGAATATTATTCGTAGAAACTGGGTAGATGGATTCTAAATTTGTAGGAACTGACGAGATGGAAGTTTGTGGTAAAGAAGTCGATATCAGTGGCAGCCAGATAAAACTAAAAGGCTAGCATTACGTATCATATTTCATAAATTGTTCGAAAAACCTTATGTGTTATAATTGAATATCCTTTAAGGTTATTTTTAGAAGGTTCTATCGTCATATGAAATAACATTGTTTTTGCACGTAATATGCCATTTCAAACTGCTGCGAGTTTTTAACAGTTATTCAAGATTTCAAGTCAAGACTTCAAGTTTTTTTTTGACAATGCCCTCTATGCTAATGTTGAAAATGGCGCAAACCATCAATTAAAAAAAGACCACAACTCTTTGAAAAGAAAAAGCGTTTGTGGTCTAAATTTTTAATATTTAAAAAGTTACTCCACTGCATTGTCTAGGCTTATAAATATTTACAAAAATTGAGAAATCATTCATTGAAACGATTGGGGTTTTGATCATTTTCGTTTACGTCAAAAATGTTATTTCGGAGATTAAAAAAAAAAAAACGTTTAATAACTTTTAAAATATTTAAGTTATTTGATTATTCTAAAACCTCGATATTTTTTTACAGCAAGATGATTCAAACTATAGCTTCCTCTCAAGTATAAGGCATATTAACTGTAGCTTTTCTATTTTTCTTGGTGAAAAAGCTTCGATAAACAATGTTAAATCACTTTGGACACACGTTACACATGAAAATGGAAAGCACAGTGAATGTATGCTGCATTTAAATAAAGTTTTGTGACACCAAATTATGTTTTTTGTCTTATGCTCTCCCCTTGTCCTTTATGCGCACACTTTGACTGTTAATATTTAAACTGATTTTTGGTTATAGATTTCTTTTTCCTATTATTCATAGAGAGTGAACACTTTGTTTCCATGTCGACCAAAACAAGTTCTATGCTGGCCGAAACAGAATAAATTTAACAACAGTAGTCAATTTAATATAATCAACCTGTTCGTCAATACTGTAGAACGATCATAGAAATGTAAGGTGGTCCCTAATGTTCCATTATTGCATATTTCTAGAACCCTCGCAAAAACAAAATTGAACATTAGAGATCAGTTATTACCAGATTTTCTCAATTTTAAGCCTAAAGGAGTTTCTAAATAAAAGGCAAACGCGTGCCAGTTCCACTAGAAAAACAAACTTGTTTTTGATGTTTTTAATCTTTCATTGGCTCTTCTTAACGTTAATAAGGATTGGAAAGTTTTTTTTTTTAAAATTTCCCTCTCTTAAGCATGAATTTACAATACATAGTTTTCTAATTTTAATTTTCCATTGAAGGGATAATATAAAAGGTGGCTGTAACGAAGCACCATGTCTTTGTTTCACAGCAGAAATTCTAATATAATATTTTATTAACTAGTGTCACTCTATTATAAACGCGCCAAGTATTCTTTTTTTTACGATTTATTGCGTTTCTGAATATTCATTCATAAGTAAATTATGTCTTTTGTGGCAAAAAAATTAACTGCATCAAAGGAACAAGATTAGAAAGAAAACATAAGTGAATAAATGCCAGGGTTGAAAGAGGAAGGAGCATAAATTTATTTTTATCTGTTTCTACAAGAAGGTGAAATGCTATTAAGCAGGGCATTCTCAAAGGAACAGAGTTTTATTATGCACCTAGTATAGGAGATATAAAAGAGGTAACATTAAACGTGTGCATACCACTCTTGGCTGTTTATCGCTCCCAAGAATATAAATCCCTCATTACAATGTCTCTGTTGCTCCATTAATCACTTTAAGATCATCGTTTAGGCATTGTTGTTGTTTTTTCTACTTTAAACTTCTTACTTTCTCCTTTCTGAATATTTTGTTTAAAGCAGATTTTGTGATACTTAGTAAGGTTTGCGTGAGTTGAAAAGCGGAAATTTTTTGTTAAAGGAAAAAAACGATTTAAATATGTATTTACAGTGACTTTTGATCTTCTTATTTTTGTTTGAGATTTTTAAAGTAACTAAAAAAAAAAATTACAAAATAAAGAGAGAGAAATGCGTTTAAACCCATAAAATTGGTACATGTTTTTGAATTCCAAGTTTTGTATATAGTTTTTAATTATTAATTACGCTTTGCTATTATATGCGCATACCTTAATTGAATTCAAAAAAAGTTTTCGTTTGAAACTTTTTCTCGTAATTAAGTTCATATCATTTTCTCGTCTATAATAAAATTACAAATTGATTAAAGACGAAAATAGCCAAATGATTTTATGTATAATTAGGAAAAAATAATGCAAGAAATATTTAAAAGCAATTACTAGTCAAATGATGCTTCAAATATTTAAATTTGTTCTAAAGAATTCATTCTCGTAACTGAGTAATTAAGAGTTATGATGTAATTACTAATTAACTGCTAATAAACAATGCATATTTGGTAATTTATTTGGTATAGCAACGTGTAATAGGCTTCAAAAAGGTAGGATTTTTAAAAATATATTCTTCATTTTTAGTTATCTTTATCCATTCTGTGTGCATTAGCTTTTTCTCAGCACTGTTATTTATTTTCCTCATGTGAATTTTATTTCAATCAAAAAATAACATACTTTCATTTTTAATTATTTTTAAATATCTAAATATTATATAATATTTATTTATAAATGACTTTTTTTCGCGAGAACAGTTCATTGAAAAATGTAATTATTAGTAATGCATCAATAAATACCAAATGCAACAGTTTAAAAAATCATGAAGGATTGCCAAAAAAGTATATTTCTGGGGCTGCAAGCTTTTGTGCATTTCATGAATGTTTTTAATATTTTTCTTAAGGTAGGAAAAATAATCTATTTTTTTTTTTGTAGCAAAATAGTTTAATTTCGTCGACACTTAAACCAATAATATATTAACATCATTTCATTTCTTATATTTGTTTTAATTTTTATTTGACCAAATTAAAAATAACGATTTTAAATCACGCTTATTAAAGTAAGGCTCAAATGCTAAAAGAAATTATTTTCTTATATAAGAAAAAGATTTTGATAAAAATTTAAAGGTTTGCAAACTTGACTTTCATTTTTCTTCGCAATCACAGAATTTCCATGTAGGAATCGATAATTTCTCTACGGAAAGATATGTTGTAAGAACAATTAAAACTGTATTAATCAAGAAACCTTTTCCATTTTTAATTTGGGAGTATAACCATGTATATATAATTATAGATTATTTAAGTCGAATTTATTAGATACTTTTCTGTGTATTTGTTTAAGAAGATAAGTAATTGTAAGTGAATTCTGACTAATGAAATAATAAATGTGATAATTTTTGTAAATAGGTGTAGTAATTTTGTTTAATAGATGAATTTTTTTCTTTTTATAATTTGTTGACTAAGTCAAACTTGATTAATATACTTATATATTTTTTCTGCGTATTTGTAAAACTTAAATAATAATTAAATATAAAGGAATTCTAATTTAAAAAAATAATGAATGCAGAAAAATGCTCCTGAATTTAGAAAATTTTCTTTTTTAAAATTGCTCATTATTATTAATTGAATCTTTTCTTTAGAATTGTGATATGCAAAAACTTAATGGGTATAAAACAGTTCAGCTTTGTAACAGCAAGAAATGGATGAATGCGCAAATTGAGTCAAAAGAGAGAAAGATTGATACTAACGATACTTTAATACATTGATCTGTAACATATGTTGCAAATACGAAACGAATTTACCGCACCTGCCGTGTAAAGACATAAACAATAAAGTAATCACTTTTCCAATAGTTCAACCTTAACGTAATCGCTTAAAGAATGTAAAGAACTCTCATTATTAGACGGTTTCTGAAAATGAGATAAGTGATTGAATGATAAGAGTTTTAAGTAAGTATTGGACTCATATTCTAAGGCTATATTAAAAGAAAGTAATTTTTTTTATTAATTCGTAGGTGCTTGGCTGCTTTAAAAATATTTAGAAAAATATCATAACAGCAATGTTAAAGAAATATTTTTGTATGAAATTTGTATTGCTTACATTGAATATATTAGCTAAATGTTTTATATGTAGTAAATATATATATTTTTATTTCCAATGAGCAGCACAATCGGTCCTGCCGATAAGCAGACCTAGTACGTTCTCCAGAGATAGTATCCACTCTTTCAGGACCACCACAATGGGTGAGATACCGTTGGTCATGTTAATTTGGACGTCTAGTTTCTGCCACACTAGATGGCAGCACCGAGACTCTATTTGGATGCGAAAGTGCACTAGGAATTTAATTTTGCCGAAAATACCAAGAGTCAATAAGGCACTCCAGAATCTTTTCCATGCCGCATAATCATACGACATGGCCGTTGAGGATTTTTTGCATCCCGAAAATCCGGTGTCTGGGCCGGGAATCGAACCCGCAGACTTGGGCTCAGAAGGCCGACGACATATAGTAAATATATAGAAGTTTCTTTTTTAACTCTCTTCTCCATCGCTATATATACACGAGTGAAAATGATTTTGTAACATAATGTTGCAGAAACTATAAAATGTTTTAGGTAGTGCTCAATACTTTTAGGTAATACTCTGAAATGCTCATTGCAGTATAATGCAGCTTATACACTATTATTAAACTTTTACTATTAATTGTACAGGGAAATTAGTACTCATTAATTTCAATAAAAGACTATGATAACTCGTACTTGAAAAAATTCATTTTAAATGAGTTGTTACTAGATTGGTGATTTGAATGTTATTGCAAATTTCATTTGACTCTATTTTCTCTAAACAACACAATACTTGGAAAAAACTTGCAGCTTACTCAGAAACTTATGCTCTTGCACCAAAACATTAATATAAAACGTTATACTGCACCAATTAAAAAAAATGTATCCTACTTCTATATTGCGCAAAGATTGTATAGGGACTGAATTGGGATTAAAAATGAAAATTTTCTGTTTTGATGTTCAAAATGAACGGATTCGTTTAATGCATTTAGCTACACGAAGAAAAAAAACTGTACAATTACTGTACTGTATGGTAAAAAAATGTACATTTCTGGTAAAAAAAAAATATATATTTCAAGTTATTAAAACCAAAACATACGGTATTTGAACCATTCATTCCGTTCATTATGGTCGCTGTTTACCGAATATTCAAGTTTTCAAAATATTCTGGTTTTCAAAATTATTGCTCTTAATACCACACATTTAGTTAAAAATTAGCAATAAGCGTTAAGTAAAATAGTTAATGTCACATTTTTAATTTAAAAGTTAATTTAAGTTCAGTAGAAAAGTTAATTTAACCGAATAATTGGTTTTTATGCAATGCTCTAAGGCAGTGTTTCCCAACCTTTTTTGTACCATGCCCCACCTAAGCCTTTCTAAAATTCTTATGCCCCCCTATGTAACATATACATAATTTTTAATATTAAAAAAATCGAATTGTTCACTTAAGAAACTTAGGAAATTGTTAGCGAAACAAAGTAAGTAAATTTTCAGAACATATAATGAAGAACTAAAATTCAAATTCGAAATAATTTTAATAAATATTTTTCTATAATAATTTAATATTTTAATTAAGTGAGATTCTTGCCCTTGATGCTTGCTGCACGTAGATTTTATCTTAGGTTCCAATTTGGTTAGCCTCAGTCTCAAGTCTCCCCGTTGTGTTATATCTAGACGGATTTTTTTTTACCAATAAAATCATTTACAGCACTAAATCCACATTCAGCTAAATATGAAGATGGAATCGGTAACAATAGTTTTCTTGCACATTTGATTGAATTTGGGTATTTGTTTTCTGTTTCCTCACGAAGCCATGCCATCACTCCTTTCATATTAAATAAGGTTTTAACTGGCTCATCATTTTGCATTTCTGCAAGTTCTTCTTGATATATTTGATATATCAGACAAATCCACTAACATGGACTGCAACATCCATGTTGGAAAATAAATTTGTTTTAAATCAGAATATCTTTCTTTTAAATCAGCCGATAGAATTTTCAGATGATAGACAATAACAAGTAAAGCGGTATCATTTACTTCACATTTTTGGAGCCAATGAAACTGTTCAAAGTTTTTGTTGTTAATATATTTCTGACATAACTCAATAAGGGTAATGAAGCCAAATATCTTCGCTTTTGCATCAACAAGAGTTTTATTTGTTCCTTGAAGTTTCTTATTTAATATATTCAGTTTTTCAAAGATATTGGCTAAATAACTCACAAATGCTTTACCATCGACTGTAAACAGATACTTCATTTCAGGTTTGTCGCTTAAAAAATCCCTAAGTCACATAATATTTATTGACCGCAATTATTTAAGAATTTGCTTTTTTCTTTCGATTTTGTCACCGAAATCTCGCATTGCATTTAAATGGCCAAGAGCAAAAGGTTTAAACTCATGTCGAGTCCATTTTTTAATTGCCCCCCTTTGCAATCAAATTGCCCCCCGGTGGGGCGTGGGCCCCACTTTGGGAAACACTGCTCTAAGGTATCGTAATAAAATTAAAAAATTTACTACATTTGCCAATTTTGTCCACAAATTATTGAACCATATGTTATTGCTAATTTTTTATAATTATAACCAAATCACTTCGGTAAAAATTATTGATCTTTCTGGTGTTCCCATAGAGCCAGAAACTTTATCATATTCTGATTGTTTTACCCATACTTTTTTTTTCTCAAAGCATCAAGTAAAGAAGTAATACTTTATTCAAACAATTTTCGTAATTTAAGTACTCTGATTTTATTTGAAACGCTCTCTTGAGCAATTTGAAAATGTGTCTTTTATTTTAATGCATCATGTCCTTCAATTATATTTTCTACATTAAACAATGTGAGGGAGTTTCCAATAAATGGATTCCTATCATAAAATCCCCCATTAAGTTGAGATATAATAATTCGCGCGATCATTTTCTTTGAACTATAAGTACTATACCACCGACACACAAGCGTGAAGTAATTTACAGTGAGTTATTTGAAGACTGTGTGTTATTGCCACTAAATCTCTTTTGTGTTTCGTGATTCTGCTTCTAATGGCCGAGTTTATATTATTTCCAAGACACTTTTGGAGAGACAGATTTTTTTGAGCGGGATTTATGGATTTGCTTTAATATTTCCTTTCATTTGAATCCCTCTTTCAAATACAGACATTTATATCACTCCATTTATTTTCTCGAGGAGTTTTATTGTTCTCAAATTAGAACTGTATTCCAAATCTGTTTTCGAACCATAGTTGAGAGATTTGAAAACTATATGATCTGAAGCCTGGCCAAGTTGAAGATGTAAAGAAAACTGATGTTATGTTTTAATAATTATAAGACACATCAAAGGAGATTTGAGAGGCAGCATTTTTAGCTACTCTTCATTTTTACGTATCTTTTTTCCAAAGTACAACTCATCCGAATTACCTCACATTGTAAAAGTTTAATCGGTTACGGTTATTACGGCTAGTGTCCGGCAACTTACCAAAAAAATTAATTTATACCCACAAAGTTGTAATAATCATAAAAATACAGGTCTGTCGTGATTATTCCCTCGTAAAATACGTGGCCACTGGTCGTAATTTAATATTATGCCCTTAATCTTCAATTTGGGATTTCATGTTATTTGGGGAATCAGGTGATTTGGTTCTTGTATCAAGGTAAGCTGAAGAACAGGGTAAAGTTCAACCATTTGCGTCTACTATCTGTTTGAGAGGTGCATGTTAATTGTCCGTGGTTACCAATCCGGAAGTCTGGGACTGGGATGGTGCCGGCTGGGAACGAACCTGGGATTGATTGAAACTTAATTCATCTGGCCCGGGACCTTTGTCTCCATAGCTTGATTCTGTAACAGAGTAAGCACACCCGAAATGAGTTTGTTTTTTGTCGTATGCCTGTTTAGGCAGTGGGGGTGTGATTGTTCCTGTTTTTCAGTGGCGCCATCTATGGCCAGGAATTCGACTTCTGCAACGCCATTCACACAACAACAACCCGTTTATAGGGCTGGTCACATTCGCACACATTCACACAAAAAAGAGAAAGGACATAGAACACAGAGAGAGAGAGAGAGAGAAAGAAACATCCATGCCTTGCCCGGGATTCGAACCCAGGACCTTTCTGATGCAAGGACATTTCCCTGCCCCTTACACAGGCCTTACACAATGAATTAGGAAGGTTTAATAAACTGGAGTTCAGTTTAACGGTTAACTCTGCTAATTTTGCTGAAGTTCGTTATAATTGCGACCACCGGAAAATTATCTCAAAGAAGGGAGCTAGCCGTATGAGTTAGCAGCCTACTCACCAATTATGACTTTCACCAAGAGTGCATAATAACTAATTATTATTGTCATTACTTAGTTGTCTATCATTATGCATATTAATTAATGACAAATATCTCGTTAAAATGATATTTTATATCTTTTTGGACTTTTATGACAGCTTCTATTGCAATTATTACGTGACCATATGCATAAAATGTAAATAACATATATACATGCCTCATAGATTTTCTACGGGGATCAAGTCGAGATGATTGTGCAAATTACATGAGATATAATGATTGTGTGAGTGTTCAGAAACCATACCATTCAAATATCTTTGAGGTTCAATGAAATTTGATATTGGATTTTGAAAAATATTATCCAATCACCTCAGTGAGCTGAGCCCCTGTATAAAATAAAACTCATCCCCCCCACAACACAGATCCACTACTGTTGAAAGATGCTTTTCATGGTTTTTCACGTGGTGACCAATTCTTAGTCAAGTGAGTTTACATATTTAAATATGACAAATATATTACTGTTTAAAATTATATGTATTATCTTTTATTATACTAATTACTATTTTAATTATTACGCGTAGCATTTTAATCAAACAGGTACTATACCAATCATTGTATATAATTATTATATGTTACATATTGTTATATATAATTATTATGTATAATTATTATATACAATTATTATATATAATTATTATGTATAATTATTATATATAATTATTGTATATAATTATTATATATAATTATTTTATTTAATTATTATACATTATCTATACCTTGTTTATTAATAATTAATGTTTTGTAATATTATAAAGCAACTTTTATAGTTTTATGTAATTTAATGATTGGTTATAAGCTAAAAAGCGATACATGTTTTCAGGATTATATAATGGAACAAATAATGCTGTAGGAGGCTATTAAACGTTAAGATATTAATTATTTTTTCAAAAAAGAAGTTAATAACTATAGCTGCTTATTTTATTATATGATATACCAAACTTTTATTTTTAAAGCGATTAATAAAACATATATTTTTATTTTAAAATTAGATTTTTATATTCCTATTTTTTAAGGGGTTTATAAATTTTACATTCTTAGTATAATTACTAACCATTTATCAGTCTGAACACTTTTTTTAAAAAAATATAATAAATAACATATTAAAATACTTAGCATCTGTGTAAAATAAAAAGTTTATTATAATCCAGACATTATCTATAACTAAGGAACTGATGATGCAAGTTTTAAAGAAAATAGTTTATCCCTGACATGAAGATTTTTAAATGTTTCACATCAGAGGTATAATTTAATGCTCTTTGAAATTTTATTATCAGAATAGGGGAGAGTGGGGTCAATTGTAACAGGGTACGATTGTAACAGAACAAAAATTTCGAGTGTCGGGTTCTAGATTTGGTTCCTAGGTGGCGCACAAGGTGTATTTAATAAATCTACATGTACACCTCTGCTGGCAACCTTTTTTATGTACTTTTGGAAAAGTTACATCACAAAAGATATTGTCTACGCTACGTAAGTACATTTTTTGGTATTAGAATATTATATGGTAACAAAGTAGTTTTTTTAAACAAATAAAAATTATTAATCGAATATGTAAGTGGACACCTTAATTAACATTTCAAAAAAAAATTATTAGCTTTGTTAATTAACTAGCATTGTTTTTAACAAATGAAGCTGAAATGGCGCCTTGGGGACGATTGTAACAATAAGTAAAGGGACGATTGTAACAGCTGAAAATAAATAATCTTATGTTTACAAACCATTACTTAACTCTTTAAGAACCACCAATAGTTTCCTATATCATTTATATTATGTTGCATGTGCACTATTTTATTTGTCACCTTTCACAGCATAAATTAAGATTTTTAATCCCTTAAAGTTAAAAGTTTAGCCCTTTGGGTCTCTGCCGATTATTATTTTTACTTCTAAAATATCACTACTATTTTGTTCAATAAAAAAATATATCACAACTATGATAAGATGTATAATTAATTGTGTTTTAGTTGAATTTATGAACTGTTACAATTGACCCCATAAGTAGGGACAATTATAACAAGTGCACGACTGTCAAAAATTGTTAATAACTAATATAATAACATTTAAAATAAGGTATTTATTTTTTTTCTAGTAGAGGATAGTCTACTTTACTCGTCTGTCAATTAATACTAATAATATATTGGATTTTTTGTTAGTTAAAAATAGTTAAGTAAAAATTGTTACAATTGACTACTTAATATATAACATAAAAAGTTCCCAATTGTTTACTCTTTCAATCAATGTCTCTAAAACCTCTCGATATAAATATTAAATAGTAGGCAAATTGAAGTTAATTGTAATATCCGTGGAGTGTAAGCGATGTTCTTGATTGCTTAACCTTTGATCTCCGTGAACTTCAAATTGCTGTCTGAACTAATATAAGCACTAAATCATTTAAAATACATAATACGGTATTTTTGTTTAATTTTTAAAATTCTTAAAATAGTGTGGATACTAATTCTAAAGGTATAGAAATTTTTAAATTTTGAGTGGTGACTGTTCTTGGCGCCTCAGAGGCGACATCAAAGTGCAGATGGTCAAGGGATGAAATAATTAGCAAAGGCGCTTCTCAAAACATCGATTAAAGAAACATTAAGTTGTGTAGTTTTCAAGACGCCGACAATCATTTATTTTCCATTTTAATACTTAATGGTACATTTATTTCTCATTTTAACTTTTAATGGTATATAATAAATCTTTACTAAAACACCATATTGATATTACAAAGATCATTTTGTTAGGTTTTTCCATCTGAAGTTTGCACAATTATGTATGTGGAAATGAAATATAATTATTTTTCATGTGATAATGCTTAGAAAATCAAAAATGTGGTTCACGTTCAGTGAAAAATGAAGCTAGTTCAACGTACCAGATTTGTTTTGAATTCGCTTAATTTTAAAATAATGTAATTAATAATGAACTGATGCGATAAGTCTCTTTTTTGGAAATAGTTTTGAACATTAAAAGGTGACTCAAAGTCATGCTGCGTACTAAGAAATTAACAAAAACTGGATTATTTAGTTGACAGTATATTAATTACAATTGTATTAGCTTTGATAAATATTTATAAATGAATAAATTAGAGCTGAAGCACTTATAAACTAATTACAACTTGGCAAATTAGTTATTATATTAATCAATTAGATATTAATTAGCAAAAGCCCATTTAGGATGGCAAGAGGTAGGAGCATGGATATACGGTAGAATGTTCTCTTTCCTGAAGAATACCACTTTAGCCTGGTCACTAACTCTCAACGTACTTTCATATGAAGGGAACCAGAAACCCGCTCCCTGCTCTCTAATGTCCGAGAAATCGATAATTATGGTAGCTGAACTTTGTTGGTCTGGGCAGTCATAATGCACATTCCTACATCCATGTTTTTGAAAGGGGTAGTGTGACTGGTGTGAGGTATAGGATGAAGTTCTTGGAGTCCTATGTTAGCCGTTGCAGGTGTCCATAATGCTGGGATTCCTGCACACCCATCCATGTTTTTGAAAGCGGTACTATGACTGTGGTGAGGTATAGGGTAAAGGTCTTGGAGCCCTATGTTGGCTGTTTGAGGGGTGCAGTGGGACTTGATTTCAGTTCAATGGATGGGAATGCGGCACCATACAGAGTATTTCTGATCGATCGTTTTCTGGAAAATTAACATATTTACCGGATGCATTGACCAGTCAGATCTCTAGTATTTAATTCTGTATAGCATGCCTGGAATGCTCGGGTGAGGGCAATTGTAACGCGTAATCCCCCTCCAAGAACAATCCATTGTCTTAAAAAAAATTAACTAACTGAACAAGTGGGACAAACTACCGACACACGAACTCATAAGCTGCCTTATTTCTAGCATGTAATCATGGTTTGAGGCCTGTATAGTCGTACTATAAAGCCATATTCCATATTAAACCCTTTTTTATTCCACTGTAACCACTCTTTTATACCATCTAACTCTGATGAGTGTTACGCACGGTCATGCGTGTTTATTATAATTGTTGAATGGTTACTATTCTTATACTCTATTACTCTATGTTCAAAGCAAATTTAATAAAATCCATTCAGTAGTTCTGGAGATAATAGATCAAATATTAAAACTCTCTTAAATCAACCACCAGTGTAGAATAAATTTTTTAATGTAAAATACCTAAGCACATAATAAACACATTGTAGTAGCAAATTAATATTGAAGCAGGGTAAATCAAAAATGTTTTTTAAACAATAATAGCAATAGAATACAGGTATATGCACTTAAAATAACTACCAAAACAATTGCAAATTCTTCAAACAAATTAATTTTAATGACTTTTTATAGGAAAAACTTATTAGTTTCGAATAAACTTAGGCCTTCTTTTGAACCTGTTTGTGCTTGTACGTAGTTCTTTAAAAGTAATGAGACTAATTGATTTTGCTCCAATTTAACGATACTCAACTTTCAATTTTTTCGGAAATAATAACGATATATCTTCGTGATCGTAGCCCTTCTTTTTATTTCATTACGTTAATGAACCGAAGGAATAAAAAATTCTAAATCAGTAAATGTATTTAATGATTACTTTCTTTCTGAATTCAAAAGTTAGAAATAATTAACGTTAATAAAAATTTGATCTGATTCACTCAGTCTAATGATCACTATAATTAAGACACGTTATAAATTTTGTTTTTCTGGTGAATTTTATCTCCTGTGAACATAGATCATGCAAATAAGTTTTATCTAAAATGGATTAAAATTAAAATTTTATGGTTAAAAAGAAAGCTAACTTCTACAACACTCAGACTCTCACTGTGTATTATTTTTTAGATCTGTTTTTATTAATAACATTCTACACAGTAATGTTCTTATTTCCACAACGACAAATTCTTTTTACATGCCGGCTTTTAAATTTTTTACGCATTGTCCTTTTAATAGAAGCTCTAAAGCAATTAAACAATGCATTTCCATCCCTCCATAACACTGGATATAACTTTATAAAGTCCTTTTCTACTTTGCTGATTTGTTTTTCAACTTGTCAAAGGCATGCAAACCGTTCTTTTACTGATCTCACAAGCATATGTATATCAGTGCAAACAAAACTTAAAAGAAAACAAGACTGGAATAAATTTTGTTCTAATAATCGGATCTTCACGTTCTAGAACTCAATCTTAATTTTTCGAGTAGGTGATCTCAACTATATTAATTTAGCTAATTAATTAGGACTGATGATATTTCAAGTTACGAAAATAGACGCAAAACAGTACTTTCTCTGAATAAGCATACATTTTTTTTCGACTGATTTGGATTTCTAACCCATAAAACATAGACACAATTTGGAGAGTATGGTAACCGTAGTTTGGTCTGGAAGCGGTCTGAAGTTTGAACCACTTAATGTTAGTTATACATTTTGCGTATCCCACCACATCTCGAGAACTTTTTAATTGAATTGGAAATTCTTTGACACAATTATAAATTCTGTTTATCCAAAGATAATTCTATGCAAAATGTGACTTTTAGTAAGTGTTTATTATTTCATTTAATAATAGTCGAAAAATTTTAAATTACAAGGCATACGAATTTTTGCATCATTTTAAAAAATGCAATTTTAAGTGGAAAAATACAGAGTTTGGACGAAAATGGTCGAATAGTTCCTGAGAAATTTTTTTTTGAAAATACTCTATTTTTGCTGAGTTCTGAAGTGTGGAGGCAGCGAGTTTTGTGTCGTCTTAACACTGGATATAACTTAATGAAGTTCTTCTCTAATCTGCGCTCATTATATATANTTCGTCTGACATTCAAGCAAGCTTCACATTTGAAACAAGCTTCACAGACAGAAATTAACCACCTTTTGGGAAACACGAAAGAAATAGTTTAATACCATGTAATTTCACCTCTAGATGTAATAATCACTTGGATCCGGCTACCTGAACCATTTGCATTTTTATCGCAAAATCTTGTTTTATCCACTAGTTTTGAACTCGATCGCTCTAACTGTGGGGATATTGACTTCAGCATTTTACCTACCGCTCCAAAATGTCCCACAAACTATATATGTATATATATATATATATATATATATACATATATAGTTTGTGGGACATTTTGGAGCGGTAGGTAAAATGCTGAAGTCAATATCCCCACAGTTAGAACGATCGAGTTCAAAACTAGTGGATAAAACAAGATTTTGCGATAAAAATGCAAATGGTTCAGGTAGCCGGATCCAAGTGATTATTACATCTAGAGGTGAAATTACATGGTATTAAACTATTTCTTTCGTGTTTCCCAAAAGGTGGTTAATTTCTGTCTGTGAAGCTTGTTTCAAATGTGAAGCTTGCTTGAATGTCAGACGAAAAACAAACTCACAATCGTTAAAAATGACAGAGGTATGTACTGACACTTAGTTTTTTCCCACTAAATACATAAAACAGTTTGCAGGAAAGAATCCCCTGAATTTTCAATTAAAGTTACAGTGTCATATCGATCTTTTTGAAAAAGCTGTTGTCCTACATGACTCAAGAGCTGCTTTGCTTGCCATTGCATCCTTAAATTATTCCTTAACTCGAGACATTTTGGATTGCCGCCTCCAACTTGAACACCTAGCATCCCTTAAGAAAACCGTTGTTCTCCAGTGGGTTCCTGCCCATTGAGGGGTTACGGGTTATGAAAACGCAGACTACTTAGCAAAAAAGGGGGCCTTAATTATTCAGACTTCTGCTCATATCATGCCCTTCTGTTCCATCATACAACTTATTAAGAGAACCTTTAAGGCCTGTGCTCATGAATAACCTATCGACCGTACTTCCATTAAGTCTTGGAGGCCTTCCATCCTAAATTTGAAATGGCCCAAGACGAAGAGCGGTGGCTGAATTCCGCTTGGCCACCGGTCATGACTGTCTGCGGAAACATCTGTCTAGATTTGGTATCGTTCCTTCCCCGGTATGCACTCTTTGCAGTAATGGTGAGGACATGAACTCCACGCACCTTCTCCACTGCTCTACACTTTGCAGGAATTCTATCACTGAACGCTATTAGGAAGCTGGAGACATGTCGTGATAAATAGACTCTGTTGCAGCATCTTTTGTTTCTGTTCTTATTTTTCTCTATTCGATGTTTATGTGTGCTGTTACTGTCTATAATCTGCCATTGGAAATAAAAAAAACAATTAAAGTCTGTGTCACTGATCTTCTTACTGACTTTATTTTGATGAATCTCAGACGAGAAAAACAACAACTCACAATCGTTAAAAATGATGCATTGATATTGTATACGTAAAACAGTATAAGGTTGATACTAAACACATATACACTTTGCAAGAAACAATTTCTTGAATTTGCAATTAAACTCTGTGTCTTTAACCTTCTAGCGACTCATTACCCAAACAACAAATATATTACATTTCAACAAATGTTAGCTATCATCTTTTAAAATGGGGGCTAAATGTAATAGTTTTATGAAATTTTAATAAGTAAAATAGATTTTGAATTTTTACGAATTGTTGAAACAGAAACAATATTTTCGTTTCCTTCCGAGCAATACATGTTAATATGTCCCATAATTTTAAATCTTATGTCACGAGTGTACATAATTTATACTAGACTAATCATTTTCTGAAAAGAATTTACATAAATATAAAATATTAAACTCGTTGAAAAGTTTCCATCATAATTGAATTCTTTTGATTTTCTTAAAGGTTCAATTATTTATTCCTTTGAGGTTCCGCCTTCTTATTACTTACGTATGACGAAATAAAATAAATAAGAAAACTCATTAAATAGCATCGGTATAAACTTTTTTAATGACTTCGAGTCCCTTTCGTTTTGATTGGAATACATTATTCATGAATAAAAGAAGGAATTTAGAAAATCTTTTACTGTAAAAATCCTCAAAGAAGTTTATACACTTTTATGAAGACCTAATTATAATGTATTGCAAGAATTTTTTGAATTAACTTTAACAAAAGTTTTTGTTGAATAACATAGTTTATAATAAGAGAATGGATTCAAACATTAAAACTAAAACTAAATGAAACAAATGTAATATGCTATTTCCTTTAGAAGCAGGACTCAGTTTTCTTGCATGAAAGCCTTGCTATTTCTATCTATATTACATCTATTTTCATCTACATTACAAGTGCTTTGGATCAAATAAATATTCTTTACATAAATAAAACATATATTATTCAATAATGAGGTTTAATAACTGACAAATATTCATTTCTTTATATTTCTTTTCATTCCCTAAAAGATTTTAATTATATTGAGACATAGTTATTCTTCTAGCAGTTTTTTTTCTTTTACCAGTCAGTTTTTGTTATGAATATGTTCCGACCATATGCGTCACAGCCAAAGAAGACGCAGGCAGAAAAAAAGAAGCTATACTCACCAGTGAGCGACTACTCCCCCTGTAAGCTTTTAGTTTAGGCAGATTAAAACGTGTTTTAACAAAAAGTGACATAACGAGAAATTCTCTTTTAAAATCAGCCAAGCTCAAAACGTATGGATGCACACATTATTAATCTGCTCAAACGGTGGCATTAACAACATCAACACTTTTATTTTAAGAATAAATCAAAAGTTCATCATTTATAATTAATATGGAAGTATTAAGCACTAATAAGTCTTGATAGGGTAAATGCAGAGCATAATTATAAACAAGTCATTTTATCCAAATTATTAAGTATTTTAGGCAAATGCATATCCTTTAACACATTACTACGTAGTGATGTTATGAACATACGTAATTATGATATATTAATTGTTTTCTTTTGAGTTTTGTTTAAAACAAGTATAAGTAGAGAAATAGTAAGTTAATTTAATTTATTTAGTTCTCATTTGCGTATTTAAAGTTAATAAAATTTAAGTTGTATCAAATATAATGAATTTTTCTTTTTTTTCCTTCCTTCCGTTCGGTTTATTCACTCCATTCGGCATCCAGGCAATTTTAACTGAAATTTAACCCGTTTTAGAAATTTAAACCGTAAAGTTTTGGTAAAGTTATCGTACTCGCATCTGGTTAAGCGAAAAAAGCATAATTCTGAATAAAACAAAAGCATACGGTGCTTAAATCATTCATTTCGTAATTTTTTCCTTTTGTAAGTTAGCAGCTTACCGGAAATTCTTGTTTTCAAAATTACAGTTCTTATTACGACTCATTTAGAAAACTGCAAAACAAAAAATAAAATTTAACGGTATAAATGGTTTTTATGGCATGATTTAAGGTATCATGATGGCATTACCAAATTTTACCACATTTACTAACAAGCAGAATGGCATTAAAATTATATTTTATTATGAATTTTACCAAAATCATTACCAAAGCGCTTCGGTAGAAATTAATGTGCTTATAGGTGTTTTAATAGAGCCATATTACGATACATTTTATCATATCCTGCTAGCTTTCTCCATATTTTTTCTCAGTGCAAGAGTTAAAAAAACATCCCTTATCGGAATATTGACCCATATATAATTTCATACCCTAAATATAGATATTGTGAGCAAGGTTGTAACCAGCTTAATTGTAATTAATTTTTATCAAATGATTAAAGGAAATTTTTGCAAAATCATTTATAAAAATGCATAGGCTATTGTAACTTTTCATGTTATGGCTACCGCAAAGAAATGTAAATCGGCATTATTGATTTGCTTCAAGAAAAGTTAAAATAACCAGTTAACCATACCACGACACAAGCTTCAAAATAATCAAAATTCTGTTAAAGACATAAATGTTATTAAAATAAGAATAAGGAATGAGTTGACTATACTTTCCAGATAATATTTAAAAATAAAGGAATTATTCTATAAAATGCTTCCACAAGCAACGAATATTGTTTTTGGCTTAAAATAATTTCGACATCAAATTTTAACAAATTAGAGCTATTTAATAAAACAAGTCATGTAAAATTTTAAAGTCTGTTTTGTGATTTGTTTTCTAAAAGTTCAACTCAATTTTTAATAAAGACTTTGCAGACTTTGGTTATTATCGAGTGTCTAGACATAAACTTTAACTACATAGAAAATATTCGTGAAGAATTTAAATGTGATATCATAATTTGGACAAACTGCTATAGTTATATGCATAGTATTCCTAAATAATTAAATTAAAAAACGAGCTTCAATATTTTTTTTCGACACGATACAATATCTTTCGAATAAAATTTTTTCTATCGTAACAATAGCAAAAAAAATAAGCTTTTCCCCCCTTTTTTTTAAAAATAAATTTATGTTTTTAAAGCCTTAAAAATATGAAGGCATGTTTCTGAGTTATTAATATAGATCTGAACTGCGAATGCTTCTATCGAAAAATAAAGTATGGACATTTTGAATTACACAAAAGTTAGTGTAGAGAAACTTTTGCCAAAAATATATGCTTAGACAGATACTATCAACACAAATGACACAGTTTTCATAAAATCTTCGTAAAATTCGTGTATTATCAAGTCATGTCTTGGCCCCCAAATTCACCTGACCTTAATCCAATAGAGCATTTGTGGTTCTACTTAGAAAACCGAATTCGTGCTGCCACGCTACCCCCTCGCAATGTGAGGGAACTGCAGATACCAGATACCTTGGTACCAGATACCTCAGACTACCTATCAGCACATTGTGGAATCAATGCCACGGCGGTTGCTAGCAGTTTTGAGGGCTAAAGGTGGTCTTACATGTTATTAGCAGGGTGGTCATAATGTAATGGCTCTTCGGTGTATTTTATATGTAAAAAAGCTTTCATTAAAATAATGCAAAAAGTACAATTATAGCTAGAAAATTTGTCATTCTTACTTATACACAAAAGAAAAAATTCTGGTAAAATTACCACATTTGTGAGATGCCATTTCTTGTAAAAAATATAATTCTAGTATTAAAACTAAAATATGCGTTATTCAAACCATTTATTTTGTAGGTTTTCCTTTCGAATGGTAACGGTTTACTTGAAATTCCGGTTTTCAAAATCATAGTTTTTCTTATCTCATAATTAGTAAAAATAAAAAAATTAAAAAGTATTTTTAACTGAATAAATGGTTCTTATGTCAACCTAAGGTATTAAATTGCCAAAATTTACCACATTTACTGCCAAACATAATTATAATGGAACCATATGATATTGTTAATTTTACCAAAAATCATAGCCAAAGCACCATGCTTTTTGGTGCTTCCATATAGCAAAAACAAGGTAAATGCTACCATATTCTGTTAGTTTTGGCCTCATTGTTTTTAAAAACTGTAAACGCAATTTCAAGAAATTGATTTTCAAAAATGACGAAATTCTTCTTCTTCATGAAATCATGACTTAAATCATAATTAAACTATTTAGATATACAGATTACATACTACAGATGCAAAAGTTTTATTAAGCACAAAAAATAATGCACTTGAAACAAGTCACTGTGATTTTTTTAAAGATCTGTTTACTTCACATAAAGAAATTATTCTAACGCAATTTAGTTTATTGCTTTAGCAATTCGTATAATGCATTGAATGGTAAAAGTCATAAATATTACTAACATAAAATGCACGTGTTAGACACATCAGGCCTTAACAGTATTTTCGAGCCAAGAATTACCAGTCAACATTAGTTTCCCAGTCACCCGCCAGTAACTCGTGAGTAATGTTACAACTGGATAATTGGAGTCAATGTGTTAGTGTTCATAAATCTTATGTGTTTCTGGCGCAAATAGCTGACCCTTTATTTTTTGTCTGTGGAATTGACTATATTTCTGTCAGACAAATAGATGGGACACAGTGAATTTTTTCTTTCGTGTTTCTTTACTTCGAATGTAAAGATTTAATAATATGTAAATAAATAAATAAATGTTCTTTAAATTAAATACACCAAATCATGCTTCATCGTTTATCTAGTAAAAGATCGTGGAGAAGTATAATGATAAAACACATTTTAAAATTGTTCAATAGATTGTTTTTGGAGAAAAACGACACAATTTCCATGTAAGTACATAAGTTGTTTCTGTGTCTATTAGGCTGTTATCAAGTGGGTTTGATTTTTCTGTTTTGTATTTTTAATCGAGAATTTTAAAAAGAAAATAAAAGAATTTTAAAATGAAATCATATCTGTTCTTAAAATAAATCCCACCTCCATCGTTATTTTAATAAACATCAGGCACGATTTAATTTATATTTTTGTAAATATATGTTTTTTTGAATTAAATAACTTGCGGCAATAAATTAATAAGCTACAATTTTAAGCTCTCAAGAAAGTGCTTTTTGCGAAAAAAAAAGCCGGAATTAGCAGTACGGAATAAATTGTTTTTGTGTACTTTATTATTATCAAGTTAAAATTCCGGGCGCTTGCAACGTATTTATCAAGAACAATTGCAAATTGCAGTTTATTTAAGAATGACCTTTTTAGAAAAATAAAATTGATCGCAATTTTTTCAATTATTAAAATCTTTAGAATTTTTGATGACTTGAAATTTTAGCAAAGTTTACACTCACTTCAAACGAAAAATGTTAGGATTAGCTAGATATGTTTCAAGAGAGAGGAAAAAGATGAAAAAATCCTTCTTTCGGTCATTCGAAAATGGGTAAATAGTTTAAAGAACTTCCCTTGTCAAGCAATTTTTCGTTTTCATTTAATTTTGAAAAAAAGAGAACATACAAAAAAAAATCTTTCTGAGGTCATTTAAAAAGAATGAATGGTTGATAGAGTTTTGCTTGGCGAACAGCTTTTAGTTTTTATTTAATTTAAAGGAGTATTTTTTGTATCACATTGGTTTGATTTTTAACTTTACAACTGTCAGAATTTTCTTTCCAAAAATATTGAAAAATATCCGGCTGCAGTCTGATCATTTAATCAACCGCAAGGCTTACGTTAAGGAAAATTTTCCACCTTTACGGTTTTGAAACCATTTACGACCAGTATGGTTAAAAGACCATATAGTTCTGCATTCATGGTCTTAACAAAGGACATTTACAAGCAGCAGGGTTTCAAAATTACCAGGGCTTCAAATTTAACGGGGGCTTCAAAATTAACAGGGTTAATTTAGCAGGGCATGGGAGGAAAGCTTCTCGTTAAATAATGGTTATTGGAGTTACGTTGTTGTTGAGTTGTGCTTTATGAAGTGAATCGTGGAATGTGGTTTATTTTATCTGGTTGTTTCAACTATCGTAAGATATGGGAAACACTGGACTCTTTGGCGTATAAGCAGCTTTATGGTGGTACCATCTATGTACGGAAGAGAGTATCATATTCTAATAGTCCAGGTTCACAAATCGGAGATAGATCTCAAATTGCCACCTCTGAAAACTCTTTATGTGTTGAAGGGAAAGGAGAAAATGTTTGTCATGTCAACACTTGGACTCTAGGCTCCGTTTTGTCGGTAATGAGATTGACAGATTAGCCCTCTCAGCTATAATATGTACCCAGCTGCAAGGAACTCGTTGGCTTCAGAAAGTTGGTGCGATAAGATTCTGGTTGTTTAACCGTATTAGATGAAAACAGTCAATAAACTGTTTTTCTCAGAGTTAACAGTTTGAATACCAGCTTAGTAATGGGTATTTGACTGTTCTCTTGAATACGGTAAAATAACAATTAAATAAATTGTTACTGAACCATTCTTACCGAGAAATTTTTAACGATGTAGTAAAATGCCTCGATAACATCTTCTTATATTTGAGAGTAGTTCTTTATAGGAATTTAGAAATAAATAGTTAACTATCCCGATTTTGAGTATTTGTATTTACATATTGTTATTGAAAAAAAACGTAGTTAAAAAAGCCTGAGTATTACAAACAGTTTATTGAAATCCTAATAATTCCTAAAAATAAAGTGGAAAATTTAAGTTTAATGTCTCTCTTTTCTAGGTACATTTATTCTAGGATACTTTAATTTGGACGATGAGTGGGAAGAGTAATTTTAGCTTATTATCTTAAAATAGTTATAAGTTTTAATCAGTAATTTAATTATATATTAAGACAGATTTTGGTGTCTATAGCTATGTTTCTGCACAACTGGACGCATCGCAACTCAAACAAAGCTCGTTTAAATTTCTGTATCATTGTTTCATACATTTTCTGTTAAAGCAAAGATTCTCATGACAGAAAACCTAATGGGAATAAAGTATAGATAAAGGTACAGAAATGGAGATGGTCTAGTTTCGGTTCTATGTAAATCTCCGATTTTGTTAGGGATCTTTTTTTTTTTGATATTTGGCAAAACAATTAACGAAACCTACTTTTTTCAACTTATCTGACTCTCAACAATATTAAGTTACAACACCTATTATCGATTTGAGATAAAAGCTTGAAATTTTATTAAAAATATGGATTGATTTTTCCACTTTAATTTAAAACTATAAAAGTGTAAAAATATGAATTACACAATTTATAGAAAATTTTAAGTCGAACTAAACGTAAGTTTTCTTTAACTCTCAATGAAAAAAATATTTTTGAACGATCTTCAGTGACGCTTATTAAAAGCTTAGATAAAACTTTTAGCTCAGCTACCTTAAATAAACAATAAAGAGATATTTATTATAAAAAAGAAATATTTACTACGCTTCCAAGAAAAGCTCACATTGTAAGCCGTAGAACACAAACAGAAGCTAGCGTTAGAATAATAAAAGATTGAACTAAATCAATTTTTAACTAGAATTCTATAAAAGATTAAAACTAATGCCAACGGTATAATTTAAAGAAAAAATATTAAATATTAATTTTGCCGGAAAATATGCAAGCGATAGTTTTCTAGTACAATACTTTAAAATACTACTTCATCTTGAAAGTTCATGTGCCGATAAATGTGGTAGTCAGCTAGAGATAAATAACGAAGAATTAATTCTCCTTTACTATTGATAAAAACAATTTGTGAAGAGTTTGTATAATTTGGAAAACTTCACAAGGAAAAGACTATAAGAAATAAAAAAAGGGACATAATAAAATCGTTCTTTCTAAAACATTAATGATATCATAATTTAAAGTGTAGATTCAGAAAAATGGTATTATCCAAAAAAAAGAAGAATATATTTAGTTAAACTGAGTTGTAAATATGAAAAATAATCCAAAATATTTATTTTTTAAAAGCAATTATAAAAATTTTTTCGTTCCCTACTTGAAAGCAAACTTTATTCACTCAACAAATTGCATTTTTCACTTAAGGAGGAAACGAGTAATCTTTAAGCGTTGATTCTGTTTAGGAATCTTATTAAAATAATGAGTTGAAAATTTTCATCTAAACAAATATACCGTTTGGTAATATTTTTTGTAAATTTATTAAGATATACTTATATAGGGTTCATGAAAAGGCACCATAAAGACATTATTAAATCCAATTTCAAAGAAGCAAATTTTCTTTTTTAATTAGTATGATTTATATTATAGAAACATATATGCGTTTCAAGGATATGACTTTTTAATATATAAAAAAATTCTTATAATAATCAAGTGGATGACTTTTAAAAACAGATTTATTTGGTGTTTTTGATAACCAAAAATTAGTTTCATTTATTTGAAAAAAAATTATTAAAATAAATAATGAAAAATTAGAACAGAGAAAAGAATAAAAAAATGTTATACAAAGTTCGAAAAAAAGTAAAGATGTTGAATAAAATATGTTTTTTGAATTTTTTGTCTCAAATAAAAGGGAAAAACTGAAACCAAATCTTTTTTTATCTCATTTTTTTAATTTTAAAAAGTCATTTAAAGACATAGTGTTGCTCTTTAATTCATTGAGGAGAAATATATATTCCTGTTAAGGTGACCTATCAACTTGTTATCGAAGCCATTGGCATAGGATGTCAATAATAATGGATGGGCTAATTACTTTTAGATATGTTAATTTGCCCATCACTGAATTTCCAGGACATAGCATCAAATCTAGTTGGCAGCTTAGTAGGCGTGCTAACAACGGCACCATTTGCCAAAGCTGTCTAACGATCAAATTAAAAAATCCTTTCCTAAAACCTTGAAAGAAGTTGAAATAGTGCTTATATTATAATTGAGTAATTATTTTGTAATTTTGAATAGGCAAAAATAATTTCTTCAGAAATCAGTGAGCATTCTACAATTTCTCCGTAAGCAAATATTTTCAGTATTATATAAAATTTTTTGTAGATTTTAAGTTTAATATATAACAGAATGTGAATCTAACACAAGTTCCGTTTAGTTATCTGTGCACAACATTTACTCTTGACACTTAGTATCAATATGATTGTATTTTTGATATTAATATTATGGAACCATTTTAATTTTATTCAAAATTTTAAAACATTATGTAAGTCAAAAACATTTTTAAGTTAAAATATTGTTTTTCGAATCCTTATTTTTGAAAATGTTGAAAACATAAAATGATATTGTTTGAATAATATTGCCTAAATTATTATTATTGTTGAAACAAAACAATGCAAGTTCAAAGTGTCAAAATGATAATAAATACTATTGCCGGAACAATGCAAATTTCATTTTTAAGTAAAAACATTGTTGCTCGAATCCTTATTTTTGAAAGATTAAATTGTTAGTTCAAAGTGCAGAAATCATAAAATAATATTGTTTAAATTATTATTATTGTTGAAACAAAACAATGAAGTTTAAAGTGTCAAAATGTTAAAACACTATTGTCGGAACAATGCAAATTTCATTTTTAAGTTAAAACATTGTTGCTCGAATCTTTATTTTTGAAATATTAAATTGTTAGTTCAAAGTGTAGGAATCATAAAATAATATTGTTTAAATTATTAATAATGTTGAAACAAAACAATGCAAGTTCTAAGTGTCAAAATTTTAAAGCACTATTGTCAAAACAATGCAAATTTCATTTTTAAGTTAAATCATTGTTGCTCGAATCCTTATTTTTGAAATATTAAATTGGTAGTTCAAAGTGTAGAAATCATAAAATAATATTGTTTAAATTATTAACATTGTTGAAACAAAACAATGCAAGTTCAAAGTGCCAAAATGCTAAAATAATATTGTCGGAACAATGCAAATTTCAGCTCAAAATATTAAAATTTCTAAAATATTTTTGAGAAAATGTTACAATTATAGTTCAGAATGTCTAATTATTGCTCAAATTATCATTGCTGAAGAATTTCATTGTTTGTTCAAAATGTTGCAATGGTATAATATCATATTTAAATTATTATAGACGCGTTCAAAATGTATGTTCAAAATGAAGAATAAAACAAAGAAATGTATCTATTTATATATATATATATATATATATATATATATATGCGTGTATATATATANCTTACTTAATTATCAGTCCTAAATATACATACATACATATATATATATACATACACGCATATACATACATACATACATACATACATACATACATACATACATGCGTAAATTTGCCTTTTAAAATATATAATTTCTTATAGAATTAAGAACGTATCTATGTCTGGTAACGACTATTAACTATCTATCGTTTCTAAGCATAGTTTATTTGTGAGCTAAACTATGCTTAGAAACGGTTAGTTGATTCAAATACTGATACGTGTTGAATGATTGGCTCGACGCGTAAATGGTATTATGCAGAGTATGCATTATGGAAACAGTATTAAATTATATATGCTGTCGGCCATTTATTTTATCCTCAGCTATAAATGGTATGTTATAATGCTCAATGGGAATTTCTAGGAACTAGGACGTGCAGAATTATATTAATAATTAAACAACTTAACAGTGGGAGGTGTTCTCGTGAAAGGTGTTAAAATCTTGGATGTTCTGTATAATTTTAATGTTACATCTATTATTCTTTTGTTAATAAAATACATAAATGCAAAACTATGTGGTTATATTTGCTAGAAGAAATATATTATAGCATTTTAATTCTTAATAATCCCTTTTCCGCATGTTTTTCGAAGCTCTTTCGCTCATAAAAATAAATTAAAACTACATTTTAACTGGTTTAATTGTAAATTAGCGAAATCTCCCTGTTTTCCTTACAGTACGTTTCTTAAAAATTGTTAAACGATAGGATGATGAATATAATCTCAAATATTTCCAAATAAAATCACAACTCTAATAAAAATTATGGTTAAAATGACTAGAATATAGTAACATTTAAGGTGTTTCTTGCTCTATGGGAGCAACAAAAAGCTAAAAATCTTTCTTAGAGCTTAGTTAATGACTTTTCGCAAAGCAAACGAAAAAATATGGTTTTATTTCATTCCTTTTGTCGTAATTGGTTTAATCTTTGGTACTTTTACCTAAAAAGACGGTAATTTTACTAAAAAAGATTAAGTAATTTGAACAGTGCAAGAAAAGTTTGAGATAACGCAAACATGTTCAGTTTATTATCTCCATTTTTTGTAGTAAAGGCTAATTAGCTTTGACTTTGGCCAGTTAGTTTGTTTTCATATAAGCGATAAAAACACTTGCGTGTCCTAATCCCATTACAAACCTATTTACAAACCAATACCTATACTTTTACTTATATTTATTGATTTGTTTTATGCGTACATATGCAGGCTTAAGTGTTTCTTACAAAGTTAAAGCTTAACTTATAAGTCGAAGAGTATGCAGCACAATATAAACAAAGATTTCACAAAGATATATTAAGGTGAGATTCAAACCCACTAATTTTACACAACAATGTTGCATATTTGTTATGTCATTCTCTAACTTGTACTATCTGTTATTCAACTAAGACTTATAATAAATCCTACTTTGATATGAAGACGCGTATGAGCTTGGGTTATAATAAACAAATAAATAAATATCAGTATAGCAAAATAATTTCTTTAATAATTCATTTTACTAGGGCTTTCATGATCTAATAGTCTACCCTTTCCGTCAAACACTGTGCAAAATAAAGTAAGCGAGTTCGAGTCCCTCATTAGTTCTAATACTAAAATAAATAAATAAATAAATTTGGTTCAAGTGCAAATGCATGCATCTGTGCTTGAAGCTGAGAATGACTTGCATCTTTTTAAATCAAAGAAAATATTGAATAAAAATCAGAAAGACAGCACAAACCTGGTAGCTCTACGTTTTAGAGTGCTTGACCTACTTTAATTTATCATTTGAGGGCATCTTTCATGTCTTTTTTCCTTCTTGTTATAATTGAGACATATATTAGGAAAAGAAATAACTAACCATCATTTAACTCCTATAAACCGCTTAAATAAACGGCCATTTTCACTAAACCATACAAGTGTAACTATTATTATTCTATTTGGTATAAGTTATAGATAACATAAGTTTAAAATTAACAAATAAATGACAGTCCTAAGAAAAATTTTTTTAATTTAGAGCATTTCATAAAAACTAAATATGCTTTTCAAATTTGTGCTTTTACTAAATGTGTTATAATACGAACTATAATTTAGAAGACAAGAATTTTCTGTAAACCGTTACCAAATGAAGGATTTAAATACCATATGTTCTGGTTTAATTACCAAATTTTTTTTTACTAAAATGTCTTTTGCATATAAGTACGGGAATTTCACCAAACCTTTTTTCTAGTAATAATATGTACACTTTAAAATTAATATTTTATTAATGATAGCTATAATTCGCGGCCTAATTGAATGTTTCATGTTTTTGCAAACATCTACCCTCATTTTGCAATCAATAGTGTAGACTATTTGGAAAAATGCTACGGAATTTTCTAATCAGCCTGAAACTTTTTAATTTCCTCACAGCGAGTTCCTTAGAATTAGAAAATATATCATCCATCGTTTATTCATTCCTGGCATTTCGCCATAAGTCCAAAGTATTTTATTTAATAAAAGGTGGTGAATAACCGATCCTGTTTTTTGGGTTTACGACTATCAATGTTCAACTTCGAACCCTTGTAATTTTAAACCCAACCCAGAAGACAAAAAACACCTGGATTATATTAAGATAAATTTCGCCCCTTAGTGGAGGATTTTTTGATTGAAAATCCGCATTTGTGTTACAAGGAAAAGAAAACCATGTAAACACGAAATGGGTAGGTTGATTCACGGAGACGGAATTCTAAAATCCAGTTGGTCTAGAGGATATTTTACTTCAGCACTGTGGACGAAGCAGAATTTGCATTGGCTAGACATCGTCGGGGCTCCTTTTTGGGAAACGAGTGCTTTAATCTCTGAACCAATACAAATGAGTAATGTTAATTGTAAGTAGCCTTATTAAAGATTTATTTAAATAAACCTAAGCATTTTCAGCCTTAGTGAGTATTTCTTAGCCAGTTTAATAATTACCTAAAAGTACAAAGACTGACTGTTTCAAGCCTAAAAATCATACAGAAGAGTTTTCCAATTAGTCCCAGTGCATTGTTAAATCGGAAGATTTTTTTCCAATTAGCCTACGATATGCAATTACTGATGCAAAGTATTTTGACGAAAGGTATTTGCATGAATGTTTAATTAACGTCAGATATAATAAAGCTTATAGTTTAGACGTTTTTCTACTTGAAATGATCTTAATGTAGAATTTTTTTATTTAAAAATTTGGAAGAAAAAAATCTGGTTGTTAATAACATCACCGTTAATTGAAATATATATTAACTTAAGACCTTTGTTTCAGACATAATTAGCAGGTCTTTGTAAAAATGTGGCGAAAGACTTTTGGGAATAGTAAGGAAAACATATATTAAATATTTTAAATCCCCTGCGAGCTATTTTTTTAAGTGTATTATTCAGTCTTACTGTTTTGAAATTACCTTTAACCTGATTTAAATGAAAAAAAATCTGTTGGGACAGCTAATCTAATTATCTTCAAAGATGGGTTTTGTCGGAAGAAAACAAAATTTAATTGAGGAAAATAAAAAAAATAAACTTCATTACAAAAAGACCTAAATTAAACAAAAATTTCGAAAATAATTAGAAGCTGAAATAGTAATAAAAGAAAAGTGCTATAAAAAAGTCCAGCAAAGTGGATAATTAGAAATTTAATTCAAGTTAATTGAATAAAATTAAGAAAAATATCTTTGCTCTTTGTATTTCTTATGAGTTTTTTTTAAAACTTTAAAGGATTTTTTAAAAATTAAAACGCATTTTATATTTTGCCTTGCTGTGACGTTAAACGTGTTAAAACGTGAATGTTTTTTATATTTCAAATATACTTAATATTATTGTGTTTCCTATATTCCTCTATAAAGAAATATTAAAAAAAATCAGTTACGAAACACAATGGATATATAAAGTTCAAAAAATAAAAGAATAATAATAATAATGAACTAAATTCATTCTACCTCTCAACTAAATGCAATATTTGTTTTTTGTTTTTTTTACAAAAAACAAGCTTTTAGAACAACAACAAAAAAAACAAAAACAAATTTTGTACTAAAAGGCTAAATTTAATTAAGTAAAGTTACTTAGGAGGAAAACCACAAAAAAGCGATCTTAGTATTATTGTCGCCAATGATGCTTAATTAATTTTTGCAGTAGGTAGTACTACTGATATTATGTTATTTGGTGTTTTTAATATGTACAAAATGTAGTAATTTTGGTACCAAGAAACATGAGATAGGTACTGAGGAAATAGTTTTTAAGGCCCATCGAAAATGTTAAATATCGGCAAAACTTGTTAATTATGGTAATTTTTTACTACCATGAGTTGACTCCGAGTTATCTCATATTTCCAAATGATACTGAATATAATTAATGTTCATTTTATAGGACTTACAGTGCGCAAAAAAAGAAAAAGAAAGAAAAAACAGACTAACCTGAATGACTTTTGATCTAATGATCGGATTCTTACGTTCTGGGACTCAATCTTAATAGGTCGAGGGGATGACCTTAAATATTCTAATTAATAAATATGCTAATGCTAAAATACTAATTGCTCAAATATGCTAATTAACGACGACATTTTATGCTACGAAATCACACACTAAAACGTACTTTCTCTGAATAAACATAGCTTCGTTTTGACGGATTTGAATTTATGACCACCAAAATATAGCAGGTATTTGCGATCTGGGAAATACTGTCCCAATAGTTTGCTCAGGAGCTCTCCAAAGTTTGGATCCCTTAATGTTAATTTTACTTTCTGTGTTTTTCGATATATCTCGAGAACTTTTTAATCGAATTGAAAAGTTTTTTACACGCAATTATAAAATTTGTTTATCCAAAAATATTTCCACGCAAAAGATATCTTTTAGTTAACATTTATTATATTTTATTATTATATTATACTACCAGTATGGTTTCAAATGCGTAAAAATGACATTTTATTGGACATTGGAGTTAGGCAATGGACATTGGAATTAGGCAATGGACATTGAAGTTAAGTAATAGTTAAGTTTTGTCAGATGACCAGTGGAACGTAGCTTAATTAGTTTAAAGGTGCAATCTATCATGTGAAATGAAAAATGCTATACTTTTTTGTTAAGCTGCTATTTGGTTCTAAAATCTATGCGTGTATAAGAGTTCTATATTCATTTGATGCGTTTAGAACATTGGAAACTTCTCACGTGGTGAAGGAATGGATTTTTTTTAATTACAACACTGGCAATTGAACTGTCTGAGATTAATAGATGAGCCTCTTGCTGAAGCATACAGCCAGCTGCATGCAAGAAATCAAGTGGTTTACGTCTCATTTATTACTATATATTAAGCCTCCTATGATGGAAAGTAAAAATATGAATTTATCACCCTTCGAGCATGGCTTATCTTCCAGCATTTGAAAAACGTGCGTCCGTTTCGCATTGACTGTGGACCTAGTTGGTGCCGACAAAATTCTGTTTTTTTAACCGTTTAAGGTTAAAACAGTCAACAAAAGATTTTTCTCTCAGTTATTTGAATACCATCTTTTTATGGTTATTTGACTGTATTTATTAAATATAGTAAAGTAACAATTAAATAACTTGTTATGTAACTATTTTTTCAAGAAATTTCTAACGGTCACAAATACATGATGTTAAGCTGCACATACTGTAATACTTTGCTTTATACGCTTTATTTGATTTGTATACTGAACTATCTATCTGATTTGCATACTATGTTCATTATTTGAATATCCTGCCGAAAATAATACAAATGAGAATGTTCGAATTTAACTGTATTTCATTAAATATTATTACCGAATCGCAAAATTGAATTCTATTACTGAATCACTGCGATTGGTTAGTGACAGAACTACGCTTTCTTATTAACCATTTTATTGACAACAATAATACCTTTGATATTACCGAAGTACGTTTTAGAAATAAAGAAAATAAGTTAAAATCACTATTTTCATTTTCTACGAAGAAAATTGGAGAAGAAAAATAGAATTAGAAGATGCGACAGGGAACTGTTGCTATAGTTACGGCATAGCTTTTGAACAGAGCAAGCAGAACTAAATGTTTTTTAAATCTAATTTTTATTCGCTATACTTCTTGAAAAAGATAAAATATTTCATAACGTATTTAATTTTTCCCTTAAAAAAGTGTATCATACATGATTTTATTTTTGCTTTTGACTATACTATAAAATTCTATTGAATAATTTAATACTTTTCGTTGTTCCATACATTTCAAATATATTCATTCATTAAATAAATGTGAAATTTAGATGATTTAAAATTAGAAATAGGAAAAGAGTTTTCCATAATATGTATATTTTGCAATAAATCAAAGTGTTGTAAGTTTACAGTAAAATTAAAAGGAAAACTTTTGTAATAACTTTATTGTACATGTTAGTATGTTATGGTCAATTAAGGCTAAATTGCCTCATTATAAACTAACAATAAGCAACTAATGTATTTTTCTATAATTTGGAGAAATAAATAAATATAGACTCAGAAGTAGTACAGAGTAGGTAATTAAAGATATTTTTCATTGCTTTGTCGTTTCGTAAGAACTCAAAACTTGAGTAGGCAAAGTTACTTATACAATCAGAGTAACTTTTTCCACTAGAGATTTTCTTTCGAAAAGTACTGAAACTTCTCCTTCCTCCAGGAAAAAGAAGCAAAAATGAGCGTGATAGCAATTAAATATAATTATTCATTGTTATTTTTTTATTTTTTAAAATTATATTTATACTAGGCGTTCGATAAATCTGCATAATAAACTACACTGGTGGTTCGAAATTAATTTTTTGAAAACTACCGAGTGAAAAACAAAACTACTGCTTCGGAACAGCTTACAAGCCGAGTACTTAAGCGTAAGCGTGTGAGTCGGGGGAGCTATTAGAGGAATAGACTTTAAAAGTACATATGGTAAAATATGCATTTCGTTCGGTAGCACACATTACTGAATATCTTGGTGATTTTCGCTGAAATCTAAACTGATTTTTAATGTCATTTTAAAGAACAAATATAAATAACCACCAACGTTGCGACAAAAGCACAAGGTGGTGAATCTGACGAAAATTTGCCATTTTCTAGTCCGGATTTGTAGAGAATTGAATTTAACGCCCAGTGTCGTGTGCAATTTTTGAAAAAAATTTGAAGATTCCGGATCGATGGAGAAAAAAACCCATGTCAAGGTCAGCCACAAGCCACAATGGTCAGAAAAGATCGGTATTTGTCGAATACAGTGAGGCATAACAGGGATGTTACAGATTCTCAGCTCTCTCGTGATTTTTAACCGAGCTTCAAGGGTTGCTGTTTACGGAAGGCTTCTTGAGAGAGAGCTATCTGCAAGAACTGCTGTTTGATAATCAGCTGACTTATGCCAACAGAATAGTCTAGTCAATTTAGGATGGTGCAGAGAACATAAAAGTTGGAGCATGAGTCAAATGTTTAATGTTACTTTCACTAATGAGTTCAGCTTCAGCCGACCTATGGACTATCAAGGTGCTTCCATATGGAGAGTACAAATGACCTGATACCTGGCTTCAAATGTCTGAAAAATCGAATATTATGGATGCAGAGGTTTGCTGTTCTAGGCAGGAATAATTCAGGATTCCTGCAGAAAGCTCTATGTCTTTGCAAGAGGCACTATGACTGGTGAGGTCATGTAGCACTATGTTTGTATTTCAGGGGTTCAGTGGGTGCTGATTTCATTTTAATGCGACACCAAACAGAGCACTTCCAGTCAACCTTTTCCTGGAAGATATTCACCGGATGGATTGGTCAGACAAATCACCAGACCTTATAAATCATGTCTGTTGCGCTTTAATGAGGGAAACTACAGTAATCCTCTTCCAAAAACCATATAATGTTTGAAAACTACGTTACTGAAAGAAAGGGACAAATTGCCTCGGTAACTCATAAACTGCTTTATTTCCAGCATGAAATTACTGTATGAGGAAAAATATCTATACGAGGGGACCATTACTCTTGAGGAAACTTAATAGACCATTTTTTAATCAATTATTTAACCACTCTTTTTTCATACCACCCGATTCTGATAAGTGCATGATCATGCTTTTGTTTCATAACTGCTGAATGATTATTATTTTTGTATTAACTCAACCTATGTTTAAACCAAATTTTATTCAAATCTATCCTGTAGTTCTGGAAATAAATGGCTGGATATAAAAAACGTTCTTAATTTTAGTCACCAGTGTCTGATCTGATATTTTATGACGCCAAGTGAAAGGTAAACAAAATTATTTCAGTTTTTCTATGGACCATCGAATAACAATGTCCAACTAAAAACTTACTTGGGAAAAAAGGTATAAGAACTTCACAGTTATATATTTTAAACGGTTATTGTATGGAACATCAATAGAAATAACATAAAAACGACTCATCTAAATCCATGGGTTTGACGAATTTCATTTGCTGAGATAGTGAAATTGCTTAGTCGACATTTTGTTCACAAATTACTTATTTTCGCACTAATAAATTGTAAATGTTTAGTTATAATTTATTTGTGTGATAATAATTTCTAAACCATTTATTCTTTCACTCATCCATATTTTCTTAAAGATCAGGAATAACACTCGAGTCTTAATCTTATTATTAATAGGCATATGACCCAACCATAGGCAAGCCTCTAGCTCCGTTTTCCAAGGTTCTATCTTTAAACGTCCATGGATTCAATGCCACATAATGCCGGTCAGATCACCTGGACAGCAAATAATTTAGAACACCACTCTACAAATTTCCACACCACACCATAATCATCAAGAGGCCACGACAGCTTCAGCGTCCTCTTTCTCGCTTCCACATGTCGGTTGTTTGCAGGCTGTCATGATCCAACTCATGACATCCTACTTCCCTCTAGTGGCCTCTACAGCGCCTCATTCGACTGCGAAACCGAAGGCCATAAATCTATCTAACAATAAAGCAAACAGCCCTGATTATTTACAGAACACTAAAAAGATAATGGGTGAGCACTCTATGCCACCCAATCTTTCGTTCAGATAATAGGTGAAGTAACTCCTACTGACAGTGCTTCAAATAGATATATTTAAAAATCACAAAGCTCTATTTTAGCTGGAAATAACATGATTCTACCAAGGCACAATTTAAATCGTTTTTGTCACATAATTTATTTTTTATTTCTTTATTTCGACTTAAAAGAACTTCCAATGTTCAGCAATATAACTCTGTCACCAGCATGTATATATATATATATAATAAAGAAAATAAGTAAATTACATTAAAAAACTCATTAAGCTTCCATTAGTTTGCTTAAATGAATATATACACTTGCGTTCAAACGTCTCCGGCCAGATTATTTTTATATTTCTCAAATTTTTTCAAAGTTTAAATGAGTGAAAAACAATTATGATTTTATCTATAAAAATGAAATTGAAACAATATCACATTATCACTCATTTCTTAGTACATTCATAAAGATTTATATACTTAAAAATTTAAATAAAATTAAATGAGATTTAGGTCTGCAGATGGACTTTGCCTCTACAAAACATCAATGTTTTTGCATGCAAATCATTGATTCACTCTCTTTATGAGGTGTAACCCGGGTCTTTGAAACAATTGTTGAAATGCATATTTCTTGGCTACATAGTTTGCATGTGCTAGGAACTTGCGCTAGGAACTGTTTTGAAGAATCTAATACACATAAAATGATCCACAGTGCCAACATTTTGCCCNCTTAAAGGAAATTTAAAACTATTATCCAACACTTTTCGGCAGTTAAGTACTCGTCTGAAATTATTTAAATTTAATATTAGCAAACAATTTTTCAAATGACTTGAGACTTTTAAACGTTTTTAAGAATTCAAAAAGCTTTTTTTCTTTTTCTTTTTTCCTACAATATTCAGTCTAACCACGTGTGTCCGGAGTTGTAAATTCAGAAAATAAAATAAATTTTCTTTAAAGAAGATCATTTACAATTCCATGCACGTCATTCCTAGAGTCAACATGTACTTTTTATTTTAAATTAAATAAACGTCAGCCAAAGTTTACAAAAAGTCTTCTCGTGTTTCATATGATCTTTAAGCCATAAAATCTTTCGTTTGAAGTGCATTTAAACTCCTCCAAGAATTTTCGTGTAAGTTTCAATTCAACTTTAAAATGTCATTAAACAGAAAGTTTTATAAAATTAAAAATCTCTCTTAATTTTGAAAAGATGTATTCTAACACACATTGAAGTGAAATTTTAACTTGTACAAGCTTTAAAAGTAAATGTTTCAAATTTTAATAAACAAACTATTCCTGAATCACTGTAGCTCAATTAAAATATTTTAAGCTTTCTGAGATCAGCATGTTTCTTAGTTACAGCATGGTTATCGTGCGAAAAATACAGTAAGGGTTAATTACATTTAAATTAGTTCTGTGTACTAATTTGCATGTGCGTGCAATTGCTAAAAAGACTAAATTTATTTAGATATTACCTACCCGTGACTGAATAGTTAATGTCAGTTTGATAGTATTAATTCTCATACAGTGATATTTCATTTAGAAAATAGTTCTATTATGACTTTGTTCAACGGAACATGAAAGAAGAAATTTGTACTAACTGTGGTGTAATATCTCGCCTAATTTGATGTTGAATGACCCTAAAAGTTGTATTAAAGAACACTTTTTTTAAAAAAACTTAACACCAAATTCTGCTTTCACATATATATTTTAATGGGAGTATAGAAAATCGAAACATTGAAACGTAAAAAAATTTACACCGAGATCAATCACCTTTACACAATACGTTAATTATTTTCAATTCCAAAAACTTCTACCTAGGCGCCTTTTGAACTCGCGTGTAAATTTATTTTCAAACGAGTTAAAGAATGTCCACGGCTGTCTTTAGCTCTCCAGAACTTAAGTTCGCCGTGAGAAATATGTATGTATGGTTTTAGTTATGACATAAGAATATTTATATTTTAATTTTTAAGACTTTGTAAACTGTATTAAATGATTTTATCATACATAATTTCTATCTGCTCCTGGTCTGTTAAGCCTAGTTCGAATCCCTCCTAATATTCTCTCTGGTACGCGAAAGTTTGGTTTGTAAACTCATTTAATTTTAAGAATTAGGTTTTAAGATTCTGCTACATCCTTTAAATGGATTACAAGCACTCAATTCTATATTGACTTGAAATAAAATAATCATTAACTCAATTTTTAGAGCATTTCAATTCCAAGTCCAGGTAAGTAAGTTGGTTCTTGATGTTTCACTACACCAAGAAATATGGTCAGTTCTCGGTATAATCAAACACCTAGAATGTACTTTTATGCTAGTTGGTGAAACGTAGCTGCGAACAGTTTGGTATGAAACACATGAAAGTTAGTAAAATTATGAAGGCACATGCAAATCATCATATATTCGTGAAACCGAAGGAGAATGTTAGCTTGAATTCGAATCAGGCTTAATAGGGCAGAAGCAAAAGAAAATTATTTAATACAATCGACATATATTTAAAAATTAAGATATAATTATTCTTATTATACAACTAAAGACTTACTTACATTTTCAGTGGTTAACTTTTGCTTCTTTAGATGTATATCAATGACAAAACAACAACAAACTCTCGTTATTCAGTACTAGATTGTAAGAAATCTATAGATGATATCCAAAGTATGTCAAAACTGGCGCGATTGGAAGCGGAAACAATTTACGAATGGTGTGAATGCGCGTGATCTCAGTGTAAGCATTTTGCATTATTAGTGTTACGATTTAATTACAACATTTAAAATATACGCGATATAGTGTTAACTTAAAATAAAGTGTCACACAATTGTGTAGTGACAAATTCTGCGTGACATTCCACCACTGCTTTTGCAATGTGGAAGACTTGAAAAATACTTAAAATTAAATTTTAGCGAAAGTAAATTTAGCTAGCTTTAAAAACTAAATATCACAGTTGTACTATTTTAAATATCAGAAAAAGGATCTTTCTTTTTTTTCATGTCTTACGCGTGTTACTTCAAAAAATCCTATATGTGATAAGGAATTAAAATTTATGGTATATTTAAAACAGAGTTACAGACTCCTGAATTCCTTTTTTTTAGAATTCTGCAAAATCAGTTTTTTTTTACAATTTTCCCTCTTATTTTTACAAACATCCGAGTCTATTAGGATTGCAATTATTGATAATCCATTGTATTACCTTAGAAAAAGGTTTACAGTTATCCATTCCTCGTTAAATAAAATTTTTTTTTTCAATTTATAATGATTGACGGTAATTAAATTTCACTTAATCATGACTAATGGGTAGCAATTTTCCAGAGATTAAGAGTTCTATTTAAACCAAAAGAGTTCCCCTTAAAGTTTGTTGCATGTTCTTAAAGTTAATTCAATTTTTTTTATTCTGTCCTTCTAACGTTCATTACGTGAACTGAGATATATCGTGAAAAAAAATCAAAGTTGCTAAAGGTAGAACGCCTAAAGGAAGAACGCCTTTCGAAAGTAATTTCGAAAGCCAAAGTAACTTGCCGCCGAAGGCGTCTTACAAAAAAATGCACCTCTTCTGTCACTTCAAATCGATCAGGATGCTATATCGTGGGAGAAACATTTTATTGCAAATTCTATTTCACCTCTGTTGGTATTTTAAAGTTTAAAGGATGGTGAAATCAGGTATACTCAGAGTAACAACAAAATTCCAAATGCTGAAAAAGTGTTTTCAAATTATCAAAAGGCAAACAATTTATTGCAGAATTACTCTCCCATTGCATAATTCTGAGTAATCCGGCCATAATTTGTTTGCATTTTGAATTTTTTTTCTTTCAAATTATCAAAATGAAAACAATTTATGGCAGAATTGCTTTCCCGCTGCATAATTCTGAGTAATCTTGTCATAATTTGTTTGTATTTTGAAAAAAATGATTTCAAATTGTCAAAATGCAAGCAATTTATGGCAGAATTACTTTCCCGCTGCATAGTTCTGAGTAATCTTGGCATAATTTGTTTGTATTTTGAAAAAAATGATTTCAAATTGTCAAAATGCAAGCAATTTAATGGAGAATTACCTTCCCATTGTATAATTCTGAGTAATCCTGCCATAATTTGTTTGTATTTTGCTACTTAACGACATTTTTTCAGCATTCAAAACTCTGTTGTTTACTCTGTACCTGAACTAACGTTTCTTTAAACTTAAAAACACTAATGTAGATAAAACATAATTTGGTATGAAGGGTTTCTACCGTGGTATAGAGTCTTCTTAAGATGAAAAACAAATTTTTTTTTGTCTAATATTGTTTTAGGTTTTGGAAAGTTAAATTTTTTGAAAGATACTCTTTAACAAAATAAATTGAAGCGTACATAATTGAAGCGTACATCAAATTTTCGTTAAAACTATATTTTCTACAAATATTTTTTCTCAGATTATTAAAAATGTTACTGATTTACAAGACGTTTACATGACGTTTCAAAATCACGCAATCCAAGTGGAGAATCAGTTTAATGAAACGGTTTATAAAAAATAACGATATTAAAAAGGCGTGTGAAATCATTTGCTAAAAAATATTTATACGCTCTTAGTATTAAAATATAAGCTTTCTTTTATTTTTCTGAAATAAAAGCACATTAAGACAAGATTTGTAGTAAAAACCTATTTTTTTAAGGAAAAAACTTATAATATAATGCCACATGAATAAAAACTGTACTTGCATAAAAAAAATTTTTTTAGAGCACACTGCAAAAAATAACTGTAAATTCTACAGAAAAATGATATTTAAAGATAAATGCTGATTTTTTCGGTTTTTAATCTTTATCCACTCGCTGCAAAAAATTTAAAAATTTTTTTTAAAGACTATCTCCGTATATTTGACGGTTTAAGGTTGTCTTACTCAAAATAGTTTTTATCAGATTTTCTTCCTAATTATAAACGAATTAAAACTGTCAATTCAAATTCTTGTTTTTGCCATGCAGTTTTGTATACCGTTTATCCTTTTCCAAATCATTTGACGATTATTTTCAATGCTTTCTCTAACTTGTCAGCAATTATTTTAAGGTTTAGATCATGGTATAAATAAAATTGAGATTCACCTTCATAGTCAAATTGATGACTCTGATTGTTATTTGTCTTTAGATATAAATTTTCGGTAAGTCAAATTTCCCGACCTTTTTAAAATGGTGAACTAATGTAGTTTCAAATTGTAATGTAGTTTACTCTTAAATTTGATTACATAAATAAGACTTTAAAGCTTAAGACAGATAAGGATTCTTCTTGATAACCAATTACTAAAGCTGCCGTAGGTAAGGGGACAGAACTCTCGCCTTCAAAAAAAGTGACCTGGGTTCGAATCCCAGCTGAATATTGACGATGCAAATTCTGCTCCAGTCTCGAACCTACCGCAATATGACATAGTTATTTTACAGAGTACTTTTTGTTAAAATAAGAGTATTTTAAAATTTTTTTTTAAATAACAGTTTGTTTGTTAAATAACAGTACTTATATGTTTCAAAAAATAGGCATCCTTAATCAAATAACGGTTTTTTTCAGTGAAATAAACGGTTTCATACGGACGTTTTTTGCAAATTTAGCAGACATTTTTTTACAGTGCAATACGGCTTATCAATTGCTGATTTTTAAACTTGGCGTTACGTTTTTTATAAATTTGCCACTTTAACACCACATAGTTTTTGTTTCTTTTAAAATAAACAAAAATGTAAGATTAAAATTCAAGCATTGTTTCATTGCTTTAAATCTATCCTTACTTAAAATTTCAGATATTATATCGAGGGACAATTAAAGTACATTCTTCGTTAGTAGAGAAAATATAGAACTGGAATTTATAAATAAAGTTTTGAGCTGATAAATTTATGCGGTCTAATTTTAGACTACACTGATGAAAAAAAAGCAAGCATTTATTTACATCTTCTTTTGAGCCATAATATCGTACAAGCATTAATTATAAGCTAAGTTTTTGCAATATTAATCTATGATAAGGTTTATTTATTAGGTCGTAACTTACCGTAACAACCATAATGTTTTGGAAACAGAAAACTATACATAGAAAAACGTCAATGCTTATCTATAATATTATACATTAGCTCACAAGTTCCAGTAATCAACTTAAAAAATTTACTGTTCTTATTTATCTATAGACTTAGTACATTATTAATTTAGTTTTTTTTTATAAGTTTCATTTAATATATTCTGAACATTAATGGATATTTTAATTTTCTTTTAAATTGACTTCCTGCTTAATCAATAAAATATCCATTTAAACTTAATCTATATGCATTAAAGTTAATTATAATGTCTTTAGTTTCATACGATGATTATGATAGTATAAGAAAAAAAATATAATTGCTGCGAATATTAAGCTAATGACTTGACTTAACACTTTATTTTAATGAAAGAATGTTTAATTTACAGATAATTATCTTGTATATTTCCCTCACGCGATATTCGAATTACGTGTGACTTCAAGCGTTTCTACATTCTTGAAAAAAATATCACAAATTTCTAAATGAACTACTTCATAATCATGTAATCAGCTTTATGTTACTTTTTCATATTTAATCAAGAATGCATACTTAATCAATTATTGTTGCTACAGTTGAATAAATAAAAGTGATATAATAATGTCAGAAATACTCGAATAATAAATGTATAGATATATTAAGGAGATATATGAATATGATTTGAAGATAAACGTATTGCTGCTGTTTTTTAATGTAGGTTTAGAAAGAAAATTAGAGAAGTATTCTTCATTCGTTTGGTTTAGAGCAAAACTATATTTTATTCAGAACCTGATTATGCGATGAAGATGTAACTTTATTATGGATATTAAGGGAAAAGTAATCAATAATCATAATGAAAAATAATTTTTAATTTGTTATTTCTGCAAGAGGATAAAATTGCTTTAAAAGAATGAAAAAAATACTTCGTTATTTAGTAAAAAGGCGTTAGACGAGAAAAAAGCTTTCTTTAATATAAATAACAAAAAGAAAAAAAATTACGGAGTAGTAAAATTCACACGTCAAAAATAATTTTATTTTTTAAAGGCTTGGATTTCTATATAGCATTCTTCTAGCAGTAGAACTCAACATATTTCTCCTTTTATTTGATCTTTTCGAAAAGGATAAATTTGAAACCATGATAGTATTTCATGTATTTGTTATTTATATAATAGAAACATTCATAAAATTTCAAACTTTTAATAGTGTTAAAATGGAATTAACGTAAAATTTATTAAAAGTGATTTCGCCCAAAAGTCAAAATTTTAGTGCTTGTTGAAAGAAATAATTTAGTTATTCATATTTTCTTTCAAATAAAATTTTAAAACGAAGCTACCATAAATTATTTTATATTCTGTTACAAATTGGCCTGAACTCAATAGAACTTAGAGCATGGCATAAAAATCATCCTTTTGGTTAAATTTACTTTTATGTTTTTTTATACTAAATGTGTGGTAATAAGAACAATAATTTTGAAAATCAGAGTTTTTTGTAAAACGTTACCATACAAACGAAAAAAAATACTAAATTAATTGTTTAAATACAGTATGTCATATTTTACCAGAATCATGGCTTCCTTTTTACTAGAAATGTTAGCACCATACAGTACCATAAATTATTTAATATTCTGTTACAAATTGACCTTAACTCAATGGAACTTAGAGCATGGCATAAAAATCATTCATTTAGTTAAATATACTTTTCCGTTTTTTTATACTAAATGTGTGGTAATAAGAACAATAATTTTTGAAATCAGAATTTTTGGTAAAACGTTACCATACGAATGAAAAAAATTCTAAATTAATTGTTTTAATACCATATGTCACTTTTTAAAAGAATCATGGTTTATTTTTTACTAGAAATGTTAGCACCATACACTGTTAGAATTTTTATTCTAAAATCATGGTAAATTAACTAGCAGCTGTCTGTCCATCCGATTAACCGTAAAGTTTACGGTAAAGAACATTTTTTACCTTTATTGTTTTGTAACCATTTACAAATAGTATGGTTATAAAACGATGAATTCAAAACTATACGATTTTTTTACCCTTTACAACAAGCAATTTTCAAAAACGTAACTCGTAAACTCGGCTTTTCGTAAGTTAACACGCATTGGAGAGTGCAGGACACTGAAAATTCCTCGTGTGTTGTGGAACTATTGTGGTGCCATTACTGGGTTTCGAGCCTCAGTTCTGCCTGCCATGAGATTCACTGATTAGCCCTCTCGGCTATGATATGTACACAGGTGTAAAGAACTAAGTGGCTCCATTTGGTGGTCTTAGTTGGTACGATACATACATGGCAACGTTACTTTTAAAAAGTAACGTGTAAAAGTACAAGTATTTTTAAAAAAAGTAACGAGTTAAAAGTTCTTATTTTAAAAAGTAACGAGTAAAAAGCACAAGTACTAAACAAAAAAGTAACGATTTAAAAGCACATTTCTGGGAAATCGAAAATTCAAAGTAAACTAAACTTTTATTGAATAATATTCTTATGTTCTTTAATGTTTTTGCAAAATTGTTGCTATTTATTTAATTATTTTTAATTTTGAAAGTTATGGACATTAATTTATTTTTAAATTTGGAAGAGTATTATAATATAATTTTATAACATAATCGTATAATATAATTTCAAAATCAAATATAATTTTAAGATCAAACATTTTATGGATTTGCAAGAAAAAGAATTTTATCTATTGATTTTAATTTTAATTTATTATTTTTATTTATTTAAATTACCATTGATTTAAAATTACTTTACTCTTTAGAAACGCATTTTAAGAGCACAAACATAAGCAAAGCAAACACGGGGTTTCAGATAGCTTTGTGATCTTTGAGCTGGTAAAAAATAACTGAATGTGCAGTAAGTGGAAACAGAAGGTATTTAAACACGAAGTTAGCTGTGAATGCATATATATTGCACATTAATTTTATAAATTAAAAAAACATAAGCATTTATTTTTAAATTTAATTTCTTTTCTTTTTTTTTAGAAATCTTACCGAGTTTTGGAAAAAAGTAACGATTTCATTCGATGTTTCCGTTACAAATACTTACACTTTTTCCCTAAAAAATTAACGAAAGTACAATTAAAAGTACTAAATTTAAAAAGTAACGAAGTACAAGTAAAAGTACGTACTTTTTACTTGTACCGGCGGTACAAGTAACGAAAGTAAAAGTACTGCCATATATGGTACGATATAATTCTGGTTGTTTAACAGTATTCGGTGAAAGCAGTTAATAAACGGTTTTTCTGACAATTATCTATTTCAGTAGCATCTTATTTATGATTATTTGACTGTTATGTTTCAATATGCTAAAACAACAATGAAATAAATTGTTGATTAACCGTTATTTACGAAGGATTTCTAACTGTGTACAGTACAGCTATTTAATCAGAATTTCTCTTCTACGTGCAGAATACTCTATTCTGATAAAATTACCGTAAAATATTCTGCTTAAGTTAAATATTCTAATCAAATTTGCTTAAAAAATGAAGTAAGTGCACGAGTAGTGTTTATTAAATGGTATCTAGAGAGAAAAAAAAGTGATTTATAAATGTCACCTTTGAAAAATTTAAAAAATAGCAATTACAATAAAACAATTTAAAATCCCGACATTTACTTGTAAGTACATGTTTTATTCCATGCAATTCAGTGTGGAACTACTTAAACTTTCAACCAATTTCGTTCCTGCTTCTGTATAAAACCACCATAAATCAATACATTCTAAATCCCCATGCCCTATTTTTTTAGTACTTTCGAATGTTGAATTCTCTTTCGAGCATTTCCATCACACCTCCCAAATGAGAACCAAGAATGGAAATCTCTTCAAATCCCCCTTCGAATCCAGATGATGATATATTGCTTTTTCTTTACGTTTCGAGCATCAATTTGAAATCCTATTTCGTCTGTGAAATAGAGATAGAAGAAAAAAGATTTGGAATGTCTTCGCCCACCTATGTTTTTCATCAAGTACAGACATTAAGATGAGTTTAAGAAGGGAATCGAACGTTGGAATGAAAAGAATTATGTCAGCACTAAAGTTGCAAAAGGATCGAATCGGTTGAATTGAGTAGAAATGGGATTCCAAACAAAAAGAAAGCTGTCTTAGACTCGGAAGAAATGGAGGAGCTTAAAAACAATACTGAACCTCAGTTTGATACGAAAAAAAAACAATCAGATAGTTGATATAACAAATAACTGTATATTCTTATTTGTTTGATAGAACGATCTTCATTTTTAAATTTAAAAATAAGTCTAAATAAGTTAAACCTAAAAGTATTGTATGTAGACTAATCACCAAATGTCAAAGAATATATATATATATAT
>NC_092212.1:56292134-56379790 GCF_043381705.1 Parasteatoda tepidariorum
AAGAAAGTTAAGAAAAACAATAAGTTTCATTTATTGCGCATAAGCTGCAAGTAAACAGAACTCATTAGATAAGAACAAAATGAAGATAAAAACAAGGAAAAATTATAGACATAAAAAAAAAAGTTTTGGGGGGGGGGAATAATAATTTAAAAAAAATAACAAACAACTGATTTAAAAAAAAAAGAAAAAAAACGGATAGAATTTTATTTAAAAACCGGAAGAAAAAAAAAGATATAATCTTTTCATCAAACAGTTGCGAAAACAGTTTTAAATCATTCTTGAAAAATTTTCAGTACATGTAAGTGCTTCTGATTTCGCTACCTGCTTTATAGTGTATATTTTATGCTGTTTTTTCTTTTATTTTATTTTCTATTTTCACGTGTTATCTTTACTTATTGTGATCTATTTTATTTTTTGTAATTTTTGTAAAAAAAAATTTTGAGTGCTCCTCACACTATTGTATTAATATATTTTGCTTTGGCTATATTGATACAATATCAGAAAGCACTCTTTTTTGCGGATATAATCGTGTGGGCTGATGATAAGATTATATCTCTTTTTTTTTCTTCCGGTTTTTAAATAAAACTTCATCCGTTTTTTTTTTTAAATCAGTTGTTTGTTACTTTTTTAATTATTATCCCAGCCCAACTTTTTTTCTTATGTCTATAACTTTCCTTTGTTTTATTCTTCATTTTATACTTATATATATATATATATATATATAGATATATATATGCAAATACAAAAAAACACGAAAGAAATTAAGAAAAACAATAAGTTTTGTTTATTGTGCATAAGCTGATATAAGCTCATTTTTACGGATATAACCGTGTGAGCTGATGAAAAGATTATATCGTTTATTTTACGGATTTTTTTAAAAATTTTTGTCCTTTTTTCGGAATTTTTTCCCCCCGGTTTCTTGCTAATTTTATTATTATTTTTCTTTTTTCCCCTTTTTTCATTCAAGATGTGGGAAAAACAAGGAAAAATTAACGAATAATGAAAAAGAGAAGAAGAAAATTACTTTAAAAAAAAGGGGGGAAATATAATCTCCTCATCAGCTCACACGATTATATCAGCAAAAAGGAGTGTTTTCTAATATTGTATCAATATTGCCAAAGCAAAATATATCAATACAATAAAACGAGGAGCTCTCAAAAAATTTTTTAAACAAAATAGAACAGAACACATTTAGTAGCAAATTTCACGTAAAAAAAAATAAAATAAAATGTAAAGATAAAACAGAACAAAACATAAAACGAAATCTATAAGGCGAGTAGCGAATTGAAATGAGCTTACATGACCGAGGAAATTTTCAAGAATGATTTATAATACTTTTGTAATAAGATTGCCAGATTGAAAAAATATGAAAACAGAAGCGAAAATTCCGGTAAAAGCGTAAATAAAAGAATTTTGCTTTATAGAACGTTCTTACTGCAGTACTGAAGCTTGTTTGATTTGTTAGATGCCAAGGATGGGCCGGAAAATGGATGTACGATAAGTAATATTATACTGGATAATTAAAAGAAGTTTATAATTGATAAGTTTGATGTATTATTTATACAATTTTAATGATTTTAGAAAATTAACTTTTACTTAAGAAGAAAAAAAAAAGAGAGAGAGAGAGAGAGAATTTTTTAGTAAATTTATTTACAATAACATAGAATTAACTCAATTATTTTATATAGAGAGAGAGATAGAAGAGTTTGTGTATTTGTTTTGGGATAAATAAATATTGCTACATATTCTTTTAATTCTATTCATTTGATTAAAAATGGTACTTAAATAGATGTTTTTAGTTACATTAGAATTCCAAGTAATTATTTTATTTATATTAAAATTAAAATCATTTCTTTTATCGTATAAATCAACAAAGCAAATATTTTCTTCTTTTGTAATACTCAAGTCCAAAAAAATTAAAATTAATATTATCATCATGATTACGAAGCAAGATTAATTCCTCGGGGTGAATAATACTTAATAAAATTGTATAATCTTGAAAATTAAAGATAATTAAATCATCAATAAATCTAAAAACAAATTTAATATACAGAGTATAATTTTTTCCATAATAGTTCAAAAATGAGTTAGCTAAGAGAGATCAGAAATAAGATCTTTGTGTAAAATTACCGCACTGCATGATAATGATATTTCTGGCCAAGAAAACCATAATTCTGGGTAATGAAACAAAAATATACGATATTTAAATCATCATTTTGTAGTTTTTCCGTTCATATATCTGGTAATGGTTTACATTCTTTTGATATACGGTCTTCATATATATGGTAATGGTTAAAATTCTGGTTTTTAAAATTATAGTTCTTATCACCCCACATTTGATAAAAAATTTAACCGAATAAAAAATTTAACCGAATAAAGATTTTTATGCCGTGCTTTAAGGTGCCAGGAAAAAAGTGTCAATTTCGCAGCTCTTACCAAATTTCATCACACATTATAAAACTATATTTTATTGTTGAATTTACCAAAATTAATATAAAAGTGCTTCGGCAAAAATTACCAAGTTTTTGGTACTCCCATTGAGTCAGAAACATGATAAATTGTACCATATTCTGCTAACTTTGACCATACTTTATTTTAATCAGTACGCTTAAGATCATCAACCAACAATTCAGCTTTTCTATTAAGTTAATTGCAGTTTCATAGCACAAAAGCAACCATTGTAGTATATACAAACGTAGAACATACGTAAAAAAGTGCAAGTAAAATCTGTCGTAGGATAGATTGTCATCTCACAGAGAAACATTTTAAGGGTTTTAGTAAAGAACATAATGGAGACATAAATTTCAGCTGATTATATTTGGCAAGACTATGTCAGGGAAAAAATACCCCCATTTTAAGAAGTAGTTAGAAAAAAGGTAAGAAAACAAAAACAAAGCAATTTCTCTACATTTAAATTTTACGTAATGCTGCAGTACATTGCAATGGGCAAAAATCAATTCTAAAATTTCATGCTATAACCTAGGTAATTAAGGTAATTGTTTCGCTACATGTGATTTTTCAATTTTTTATTTTCACTTAAAATCTATTTGAAGTACAAGAAAAAACATAATTGTCTAGACTTTAATTTTGTGAAAGTAATGCATATTTAAGAATTTTCTTTTGAATAAGTGCACTTAAGGGAATTAAAGGAAAAAAAACAGTCAATTCAAACTCGTTAAAATAAAATGCGATTGTAATTTTTAATCATATTATAGAGGGTTTAAGCATACATGTATTATGCAAGAAATGAAATGTGTTTTATATTGAATTATAATTTTATTCCAAGGTAATTAAGTAAATGAGTAAATAGAATTTAGTCTAATATTTATAGATCGGATTCTTAAGATTATTTTTATTCCCCTTATTTCCCCAAAGGCTTTTATTTAGCCTCTTTATTCCATTAATTAACAATTGCTAGCAATCATATTAATCATATTTACAATCGCAGCATTTTTAAGTATAATTATTAAATCAATTCCGAAAAAAGAAGATGAAATTCATTGTAAAATAGATTTTTTTTCCCTTTCAATATGAAAAAAATCCTAAAAATGGTATTCAGAAAGGTAATACTAACCACCATCATTAAGAAAAACTACGCAATTATGATTTAATTAATAAACTGCGCAATTTAAATTAAATTAAATTAAACATTTTTTAAACAAAATTAATTATTAGAAACTAGAAAAAAAAGTCGCATTTTGTAAAAACTTTAAAAAGGTTTTTTTTACTCCTTCTATGAATGTCTAATCTAAGTGATTAAAAAATTAAATCAATTTTAAGTGTTATAATTATGAGTTAACTTTTAGTTAAGTATATTTCTATATTAAAAAAACAGTACACAATGCAGATTAATTGCAGATAATAATTTTCTAAATCTTGGTAAACGTCTACTCTGATACGATTAATCCATTAACAAAATGTTCTTAGATAAAGCTAAAATAAATGAATATTTTGAAAAGAAAATGCTCTGTGTTTTTGTTTAAACTATGGTTGTTTGAGAAGAAATAAACAATGATAAAGGAGAATCAATTACGAGGAAAGGCAAGATGAGCCTCATTGTAACTTTGAATAGTGATTTTATTTTTGTTGTAAGAAATTTTATTTATCATTCTTCATTTATAAATACTTGATCATCATTTTCAAACATCTTTATTTATAAGAATAAGGCTAATTTTCTTTTCTTTTACTAAATACAAATGTGATGCAAATGCATATCTTAGTATTTTGTATGATTTATTTTAAAAATAAATTATGCAAACTTTACTTGACGTTGTAGTATCGCAATAAAAAAAAATAAATAAAAAAATAAAAAAAACACGCAGGCACTTTTGGAAGTGAAAATTATAACTCTTCCCCTGTTACTAAAGAATTCATGGCATATATGAGCACAAATACTGACACAACAAGCGTAGCAAATGTAAAAAAATTATACAAAAATAATTATGCAAACTGGTAATAATAATATGATAAATTATGTAAACCTTACTTGACATTGTAGTATCTCAATAAAAAAAACACGCAGGAACTTTCAGAATGTCAAAACTATAACTCTTCTCTGATTACTAGAGAATTCATATCATATATGAGCACAAATAGTGACACGAAAAGAATAGCAAATGTACATCGCTATCCAATGACTTCTCTATGTCTTCCTTTTACGTAATGCAAATGCGGGTTAGTTCCAATACTTAATCCGGGAGGATTGGGTTCAAAATTGCAAGGCTATGGAGTTGCACTTTGGTACTCATAAACCCAAAATTTGGGTAGCCTGTTCAATGACGGTTATAAAATCCTATCAATGCAATTGCATTAAGAGTCACAAAACATGTTATGATAAGTTCTTGCAGCCAATTAGAATTGGCATCTCTTTTGACGCGCAATTACTTTTCAATATTAAAAAGCATGCTTAATGACAAATTATTTTGATACATTTTAACGAGAACATGTTTCAGTTTTCATTTCCAAGATTTTTAATGAAGGTTTACTTTACTACTAATTTAAATATTTTTTCTCTATGTAAAGAAAAATTTGGACAATTCGGGATCTTAGAGTTTTTTTTTTCTACCGCACATCTACACTTTCAAAAATTTCGCTAAAAAGTACGGCTTTCAAGGTATTGGTAATTTTTACAGAAAAATACATTTCACCGGAATATGTAGCGGTACAAACAATATGATATATCGTAGTTTTACAGTAATAATTACTGTAAAGTGCCACTCCTTTATATCATAATTTGAACCCACACATTTTTTCACAGTGTACATTTGCAATCTTGTCTATTATTTTTACTTGGATTATAAATCAGCTCTTCTTTTTCAGAAGAAAATATTATTAAATGTAAAAAAAAATTAAAAAATCAGTATTTTGTAGTGTAAATTAATTATTTCATAGAACTATGCTAGTATCCAGTTTCTTCAAACCTTATCCGATAAAACCCGGTAATAAGAAAGAGTAAAACCTTATGTTTTCCAACTGTAATGTTAGTTTAAAGCATTAAGTTAACAGAAATTCCATGCAATGCTCGAAAATATACTAGGGTTTCGAAATCAATAAACATAAGTAACTGTGAATTTAACATATTTGTTGCTTTTAGGAATTAAAGTCCAATCCAATTTCAGAATAACAATCACAAATACAACTTTGATCATGCTCCTCTGCTTTGCAGCTTGGTATCGTGACCAGTCTCTTACAATCGATACATCGCATGCAACTTTTCACCTGGCCTTTGATTTTTCACTTGGTCTAAGCCTTAGGCTTCGGTCATACCCAGTTTTGCTGTACTGACAAAGTCCCTATTTCCTCTCTGACGGGAGTTTCTTTCAATTTTTGATATAAGTAGAAATAACAGATTCTAATAAAAAATTAATTAATTTCAAATATTCTGTTTGCATTTATGAGTGTAAGTACAGGTAGAATACAAATAGCATACATTGTTAGAAAGTTTTTGGAAAAAATAGTTGCATGACAATTCATTTAATCGTTATTTTACCATTCTCAAACAAAACAGTCAAATAACCATAAATAAGATGGATTTCAAACAGTTAACTGCGAGAAAAACTGTTTATTTTCTGCCTAATACGGATAAGCAATCAGAATAATATAGCAACTAGACCCACCTAATGAAGCCACTTAGTTCCTTGCAGATGGGTGCACATTATAACTGAGATGGCCAATCTGTCATTATCATGATCAACCCAATGGGGGTTCGAGTCCGAGAGTTGGCACCACAATATTTCCTTCATGCCCGTTTAACACATCCAAAGATTCCAGTGTCCTGCTGTCCCCAATATTTGACCTTGGGATGCTGGAATATGGCGTTCTGCTTTATTCATAGATGACAGCACCATAAAGCTGCTAAACTATCTCCAATATCTGGATAAATTTCAAAGGTTTAAAAAACCGTATAGTTTTTGTACTTATAGTTTTTTTTTTAAACCATACCAGTTGTAAGCGGTTTGAAACCCGTAAAGATGAAAAAATGCTCTTGACCGTAAACTTTATGAATGGAGAGACTGTTGCCAGTTATTTTACCATATTTTTAAAATAAAAATAAAAACAATGCAGGTTGAATACAAATATAGGTTGAATTTTGAATGCAAATATAGGTTAGAATTAACTATTGAAGTGTCGTATTATAACAATGATAAAACTGTGCATTCAAGAATCACGGAGTGGTGAATTTGTGAGGGTGATCGAGCTGGTCACCAAAGTTGTTAAGTAGATAAATTTTTGCCATGCAATAAGTTACAATGCATTGATAATACGTTACTAGTTGATAGACACGCGTTATACGTTGCATTACGTTACGTTCATGCAGCGCAACAACGCAATTAACACCACATACATGCTAAATATGTTAAGCATATAAGAAACTGCGACTAATATGATTCTATCAATAATATAAAAATAACAGTTAAAATATATTTACGGAAATTTACCCTTAGTTTAATTAAAAATAGTTATAAATAAGTTTAAATATAATCCATTCAAATTTGATTTATTTATATTAAAATGATATAGAGAAATATAATAGTAGTCGTAAAATATATTAAAAATGTCAAAGCTTACAATATCGAGCCAAAAGCAATTTAATCTTTCAATCTCATAAATGTTTGAAACATTCTATAAAATTCTTCTAAAGGAAAATTCCATCAAATACTTAATGAGAATTTATAGAATATTTTATTTCCTTAAAATATAGGTTTAAGAACACTTTTCACGCTTATCAAAGAGTGTAATCCTTTTCAATAATCTTTTCAATCTCAAATGACAATCATAATCACCTGATGCAGAAATAAAATAATTCTTCACTTCAAAAGTTCCAACCTATTTTAAAACCTTTCCGTTGAAACTCTTAAAGGATAAAAATTGTCTCTCATCTTTTCTAATCAAAATGCATCTGCAATCTAATTAACAGGGGATTACAATGAACGAAATATGCTTAAAGTAAAATTGCTAGAATTTATTCCAGTTACATTTGTTACAATAATGAAATTTTCCTTTACGGATGGATTAAGTTCGAAGAATATAAAGGAAAGAATATTAAAGATATAGGGATTGAACATTTACATAAATTAAAGGAATATATATTTTTACTTACTCTTATTTTAAAAAGTTTAAATTTTTCACGGATTGTTAAATATTCATAAATCGAATGTGTACTAAGTAAATAGAGAGATTTTCTGTCTTTCAGAAAAAGATTTATTACTTTAAAATACGTTATTTAACTGTGTTATTTGCTCCTCAACTATGATTGGATAATTCTTAGTAAACAGCAAAAAAATATTTGGTACGTAGTTTTTAACATAAAAATATATCGCTTGTTTAGAAAATATCTCTGTTCTATTGCTTTAGTTATGTCAGTTAGTTTCAAACTCTGTACTTTCGAAAGTCAGGTGTATTGTCCCATTATAATAGCAATGGTCAGAATAACACGAATAAAGCACAGATACAAATACAAATACAGAATAGAAATACTCTGGTTTTGGTTCTTAAAGAACCGAATGTGTTACCTAGAACCTACTACTAGAACCTACTTCCTCAGTGACCAAAGTGTGCACAATGTTTAAACACTGGGGAGTTTTTTTATATAGAACCGATCTTCTTTATAGAGCGGAGACTGCAGTATGTCCATTTCTGAACATGCACTCTGCTATATTCACATTGCTATGCTTACTCTATGTTGCACAAAATATACGCTATCATATTTTAGTTAGTGTGTTCAATTTTCATCAGTATTTTATTTTAGTACGCTTAAAATATGTATAAAATTAAGCTGCCTATATTTAATTTAAATTTTAAGCTTGGCATTAACAGAAAATGTTACTTAAATGGAAAATTCAGCTACCATATCTTTCGAACGAAGAAAAAATTATACTTTTATCAAAATGGTGTGCACTTATTTTCAGATAGAGTTCAGACAACTCGTGATAGGGCCCTGTGGACATAAAATCTTTTTGTCAAGAAAATACTTTTTTAGTTTATTTATTTATTTATTTTTCGTTTGAGTTTCAGCTAAAGAACTCATGGTCTGTGCTTTGAGATAAGCGAGGAAATTTTTCCCCAGGGAAGAGTGTCGAATTGGGAACGGATATTTACAATTTTTTGTTTGTTTAAATTCTCTTTGAAGAGAGTTTGATAGCAAAATAGCTATTTGATTAGGTATAGCATATATTTTTGGTTTATTAAATAGCAATTTATTTAATTGCCTTTTAATCCTTTATTTAAAACATTTTTATAATTGTAAAAGTATTCTTGAAATTCAGAAACATTTTTAAGTGATTGTCCAATTTTTAGGTGATTGTCCAAATTGTCAATTGAAATCAATTTTAATAATGTATCAATAACTAATTTATTACAAGGAGAAATTCTCTTTTTTTTTTGTAAAATTACCGTAATGTTTAGCAACGACATTTCATGTAAAAAACAAACAAACATGATTCTGGTTTATAAAACCGAAATATATGACGTATAAACCCTTCATATGACAATGGTTTGATGGAAATTCTGGTTTTAAATCCCACGGACAGTTCTGTGCGTAAAATGTCGTATTTTAGCCTGCTGTTTTCTCCGCAGAGCAAAACCTGTTCTCCCATGTTATTAGATAGGTGAATAGTGTATTGGGGAGAAACATTCTTCTTATTTTGTCCATTTCCTGAACCGCCAATAGGTGAAAAATTATATTTCTTAACCACGCATTTAGTACAAAATACCAAACTGAAACGCGAATGAATTTTATGGATTCTAAGGATGAAACGCAAATGGATTCTAAGATCTGATTATATAATTACTACATTTTACCTATTCTTTCTAAATTTAATCGCATATTATAAAAACCATACTTAATTAATTTCCCCAAAATATTTACCAAAGCACTTTGGTAAAAATTAACGAGCCTTTTGGACCTCATATACAGCCAAAAACATCGTTCATTTTACTATTGTGTCATCATTATGACTGCATTTTTATTCTCTGTGTATAAATTTAATTCTAATAAATAAATTTATTCTATCAATTTATTAAAAATCATAAGTATTTTAAGTGAATTTAATTAATTATTTAATAGTTTCATTTAATTATATTTGCAATTGAAAAAAAAGTTGATAATTCATTCAATAATCAATTGAAATAAGTATGTTCTTATGCTGCTGAAAATTAACTTTTATATTGATGATTGTTTCTAAAATGATTGTTTGATGCTAAAATGATTGTTTCGATTGGCAAGTTTTTGAATTAATATCAAAATTAGCTTACCTAAGATTTCTTGCTGCTATAAAAGAAAAGAATGTTAATTATCAGAAAAATAGGAATTCGAATTATATACCAAGAAATGGGACAATATAGTTTGCTATTTTCATTCGATTTATTTTGATTTGTGAAGATGATTACCATTATAAGAACAACATCGATTTGAATGGCAAGCAGAAGATAAACAGAATGATGTTTTAATGTTATTAAAACAAAAGCAAAGTTTTTCATTGAAGTTGAAAACAGCGCGATTTATCGGCGAAATGTTTTTATGAACTAAACAATGATGGTAAAATAATAGACAGCAGTCTGCCTCTCCAATTAACAGTAAAATTTATGGTAAAGAACATTTTTACCTTTACGTTTTTGAAACTGTTTCCAACTAGTATGGTTAAAAAATCAATGCTAAACTATACGTTTTTTTTCTAATCATTTACAACTAATATGGTTTCAAAAAAGTAGAAAAAAATTTATCTGAAAAACTGCAGATTCTTTAACAGTTTTATGGTGCTGCCATCTATGCGTGAATGTGAGTATCATATTCTAATAGCTAAAGGCCACAAATTGGAGAGTTGCCAGATACTGCAACTTCTTCATGGAATAAAGGAAATATATCGGTGTCAATGCTGGGACTCGAACCCCTGTTCTGTCAATCCTGAGATAGATAGATCATCCCTTTCGGTTACAATATGAAGACGTCTGTTAGGAACTAAGTGGCTTCATTAGATGGGATTAGTTAGCGAGATAAAATTCTAGTTGTTTAACAGTATTAGGTGCAAGCAGTCAATACACTGTCTTTCTCACATTTAACAATTTGAATACCATTTAATTTTGGTTATTCGACTGTTTTGTTCGAGTATGGTAAAATAAATTGTCGTTTAACCATTTTCCGAGAAATTTTAAATGTGTAAATAATAGACTATTAACAAGCATTGATTAAATCCCTCAGAAACTATGAAGAATATATATTAGAGCATGATGGGAATAGAGCATAATCACTGAAAATGACGCTTATTTTTGCTACACAAGGATTGAACTGAAATAGATAATAACTAAGACAAAATTTTAACAAACAAAGTTTCATTCAAAGTTTCAAATAACTAAACGTTCATTAATTACCAAAGTTCAAATACCTGTGCGACTCTAAATTTAAAGTATTGAAGTTTTTTACTTAATGTATATTTTTACATTGCAAATCAAAATATGAGAGTACCTTACTTTTAAATTCGAATTAGACCTGAAAATAAACGCTTCCCATATGGCGAGTCAACAAAAAAAGTGGCGACTTAAATCAAATAAACAACTGGTCACTTTTTACATTTTTTTTTTCTTGTTGAAATTTTTTGTATTGCACATCAATTTTTCCAGCATGGTAAAATCAACTTAATATGTTTAACAAGAATTTGTCACATATTTATATTACTTTTATTATTGAATCAACTTTGGTAGATTATTTTTAATATTGTTTGTTTCTTTAAAAACGATATAATTTAGTCAAAAAAAAAACTGATCATTACTTGAATAGTACCAATCGGTATTGGTAACCGACTCACTAGGTTTGAGGGAAAGTTATTATAAACTACCAGCCACTGGGTATTAACTGAAAATTTAAATTTACACGTCCAGTTTAAATGCATTTTGTACTTTTTAAAAAGTTATAATTTATCTAATAAAACATTTTGTTTGTTAGCATGAAAAAAAGTATAATTACGTTTTTATGAAAGATTTTCCATTAATGAAGGATATAAAATCATTTTAATTATAATTCGAATCACCCGAATCTTTCTACTTGTCTAAATTACACAAAATTCAATTAATTGTAAATAAATTATAAGGTGTTCGGCAGGTAACACGAGTATCCACACATAATAACAGAAACTTCCCTTTCCTGCTAATTAAAGGCACATAAGTATGCTCTCCAAATAAGTTAAATGCGATTCAATTTATATGTCAAGTTAGTTTAGCTAAATACTAAATTAGAAAATTAAATTAACAAACAAATTTGGTTTGAATTGTTTTGAAGGTTTTGTTTAAATGACAATAGTTCACAGTTAATTTACTTTTGAAGTATATGTTATCGATCCGGTACATTAAATTTTGAAAAATCTAACCTTGCGCTCTGAGAAAAAAGTATGGTATATGATACCCAGTATGTGATCAAATTTACCTCATTTCTGGCTCTATCACCAAAAACACCAAAAAGCTCGGTAATTTTTACCAAAGCTCTTTAGTAATGATTTTGATAAAATTAACAATGAAACAAGGTTTTATAATATAAGATAAAATTTGGTATATGTGGTTAAATTTGTTCATTTTTTCACGATACCAGAGAGCATGATATAAAAACCATTTATTAGGTTTATTTTACTATTCATTTTTTTATTACATGTGTGGCAATAGGGATTATAATTTTTAAAACCCGAATTTTCGGCAAGCAATTGCCATATGAACGAATGTATAACCAAATGAATTTTTTAACTGTCGTACAATTTGGTTTTATTAAGCAGAATATGCATTTTTATTTACAAGAAATGTGCATACGAATACGATACGATGATTTTAATGGATCTTTTTTTCTTGCAAAAAATGGGTTTGCGCTTGTGGGCCAACTCGCAAAAATCCGGGCTGTTTTTCGCTGGCCGACCCAATTTTGATGAAACCTGGAAATTGGTGAGACATTTTTTTCTGGAATAGTTGCATTCATAGTAAAATAGCAATTAAAGAATTCTTGTTTTCAAAAAAAAAGAAAACTTCTTAATATGTAAAATATTACCGAATACTGAGTAGCCAGTCTTGGGTTATCTGGCAATATAGAGGAATATGAATTATCAAATACCAAACTGGGTGCTATAGAACACAAGTGGATTTTTTTAAAAAAATAATTCGACATAGTCGTGACCGTAAAGATGAAATTTTTTTTTTATCTTCACGGTTTTGAAACCGCAAGTATGGCTAAAAAATGATGAATACAAAACTATACCCTTTTCTAACCATCTATAACTAGCATGGTTTCAAAACCGTAAAACAGAAATTCACTTGACATTTTACTTGGATATTGTTTAGCCAATTTATGGTGCTGCCATCTATGCGTGAATGAGAGTATCGTTTTCCAATAGCCCAGGGTCACAAATTAAGGAGTGCAGGATTCTCTTCATGGGGAATGTAGGAAATATTGCACTGTTAATGCTGGAATTCGAACCTCCATTTTTTTCGAATATTAGAATGAGAGATTAGCCTTCTCGGCTATAATATGTACCCATTGAAGCCAGGAACTGAGTGGCTTCAATACGTGGGCTGAATCGATGCGATAAAATTCTGGTTGTTTTACCGTATTAGGTAAAATCAGTTAATAAACGATTTTCTCACTGTTAACAGTGTGAATACCATCTTATTTATGTTTTTTTTACTGTTTTGTTTGAATGTGGCAAAACTCAGGGCGTGTTTATGGATTGGACGTAAAACTGCGGTTTGAATGCTGGTTTTTGAACCCCAGTTTAGCTGGTCATGAGATAGACAGATTAGCCCTTTTGGCTATAATGTATGCTAGCTGCCAGGAACTAAGTAGCTTGATAAGATGAGCTTACTTTACACGGATAAAATTCGGGTTATTATTTAACAGTATTAAGTAAAAACAGTCACTAAGCGATTTTCCTCAAAGTTAACAGTTAGAATACCATCTTTTTTCATGGTGATTTGAATGCTTTGTTTCAATATGGTTAAATAACAATCAAATAAATTGTTATTTAAGTATTTTTCTTGAAATTTCTAACAGTGTACATGAAGGCGAGCGGAGATTACTAACCACTGTTTTATATCAAAAGGCTCTAAAGCTCCGATGTGCATTTTAGAGATAATTAAAGACTGCTATTATTTGATTATTAATTATTTCGATTTTGAAGAAGCAAATCTTCCGTATTCACCTAAGTTTAATAATAAGTCATGATTATCAACTTAGTTCAAGCGCAATTTCTCTTGCAGTTACATTTTCAATTGCCTCATTTATTCCCGTATTGTAAAATATTTTCGGGATTAAAATTGGTTCATTAAAAGAAATTACTTCAGATCAACAGCTCCGTTTTTTCTGGTTGTGAAGCCCTCAGTGATTCACCTTCTTTTGGCGGAATCCCCCCCCCCCCCCCCGAATTAACAAAATTGTAATGTTTATGAACCTAAAAAAAAAACGTTGCTTATTATTTTTGAAAATGTAAATGTTATTTTTTTTCATCTTTTTATACATAATAGTCTTAAAATCAGATTTTATGTGAGACATTTGAATTTACAATTCTGGAGCGGCATATAGTCATACTCTGAATCTATTTAGCATATGATGAAGACGATTAAATAAGCTGAATTATTGTTGAAATTAAATGAATTAAGACTGTTGAATAAATTAATTGTTATAAATGTTGAGAATGGTTATCAAGGAAACATATTTTTTATTTTTGAATTTTTTTTTATTCTCTTTGAATTAAAATTGAACTATTTGTTTGATGGGATACATTAACTTTTTTTTTATAAATGCAAATCTGTTTCATATTATGTTGAAAATAAATTGCAATTAGAAATAAATAGTTTTGCAATAATAATTTTTTTTACTGACATTTCGCTTAAGCAACGTCATAAAAATGATAGCGATATTAAATACATATTGAACTTTCGGTTGAATATAAATATAACCACAAGTTTCAAATATCATAAATGTTTTTTTGTTTAAGTTTTATTTCTCGGAGTTCTTTTGAACCCTTCTACTGTACTCTAGGGTTCGAAGGAACACTTTTTAAGAACCGCTGGATTAGACAATTACTTACAATTGATTTAATTTGGTGGGAAGAATTCTCAACATATTACCTACAATAAGGAATTGGCTAGAAACCTGCACTTCTATGCAATTTTTTATAAATTCTGTATTTATATATACAAATAATCTCTATGATAAATTATCAAACGAACAAGTGCTTAATGCACAGGAGAAAATAATCTTTAATTGTCGACTTCTTGACAGCGTGTTAACCTTTACTGTTGATACCATACACTTATGCAAACAAAGACCTTCATTGGTATTTTTCCTGCTATTAATGAAATTATCAATAGATGGTCGTACAAATCTTTTGTGGAAAAAAAAGCTCTCCATCTATATTTAAAAATTAAAGGTATTGCTGGAAAGGCCGACCAGATGGTCGAGTGGTTAGCGTGTCTGACTGCAGAGCCATTGGCCGAGGGTTCGAGTCCTGCTCAGGGCAAGGATGTTTCTTTCTCTCTCTCTCTCTGTGTGTTCTATGTCCTTTCTCCTTTGTGTGAATGTGTGAATGTGACCAGCCGTATAAAGGGGTTTGTGGTTGTGTGACGTGGGCGACGCTGCTCCACCGCCGTGGCTTCGCCACAGGTGCTCACTGGGTAACGAGAAAAGAGTAGCAGCTCTGGCATTCTTGTGGCCAATAGTACAATTCCCAAGTGCCTGCCACTAAAAAATAAAATAAAAATATTGCTGGAAAGTATACTTTATACAGGGCTAAATAAAACTACCACAATCATGGAAAGATAATGAACAAAATATAATAGTCAAGGTATGATATATGGCATTTTGTTTCCGCATTACTTAAAATAAGATTTGTTTTGTACAAATAAACAAGCAAATCGTAATTTCATTCCATCGATTTCTTACAGCAAATAATGAAATACATTTTTCTCCAAGTGCAGATTTTTATTTTCTGTTACATAGCTTTGATGTTTTTTTTTCTTAAAAATATTACAAATAGGGAAACTTTGAAGCTATTGAGAAGAAATAACTTCAGGCATAAAAATTCCGAAATCTTCCTTTACCGGTACAGAAGAATACATGAGTTTATGCTTCGTGTGTTGAAAGATNTTAACCTTTACTGTTGATACCATACACTTATGTAAACAAAGACCTTCATTGGTATTTTTCCTGCTAATTAATGAAATTATCAATAGATGGTCGTACAAATCTTTGGTGGAAAAAAAAGCTCTCCATCTACATTTAAAAATTAAAGGTATTGCTGGAAAGGCCGACCAGGTGGTCGAGTGGTTAGCGTGTCTGACTGCGGAGCCATTGGCCGCGGGTTCGAATCCTGCTCAGGGCAAGGATGTTTCTTTCTCTCTCTCTGTGTGTGTTCTATGTCCTTTCTCCTTTGTGTGAATGTGACCCGCCGTATAAAGGGGTTTGTGGTTGAGTGACGTAGGCGACGCTGCTCCACCGCCGTGGCTTCGCCACATGTGCTCGCTGGGTAACAAGAAAAGAGTAGCAGCTCTGGCATTCTTGTGGCCAATGGTACAATTCCCAAGTGCCCGCCATTAAAAAATAAAATAAAAATATTGCTGGAAAGTATACTTTATACAGGGGTAAATAAAACTACCACAATCATAGAAAGATAATGAACAAAATATAATAGTCAAGGTATGATATATGGCATTTTGTTTCCCCATGACTTAAATAAGATTTGTTTTGCACAAGTAAACAAGCAAATCGTAATTTTATTCCATCGATTTCTTACTGCAAATACTGAAATACATTTTTCTCCAAGTGCAGATTTTTATTTTCTGTTACATAGCTTTGATGTTTCTTTTTTTCTTAAGAAATATTACAAATAGGGAAACTTTGAAGCTATTGAGAAGAAATAACTTCAGGCATAAAAATTCCGAAATCTTCCTTTACCGGTACAGAAGAATACATGAGTTTATGCTTCGTGTGTTGAAAGATAGCTTCGTTTTGGCTCTTTAACAGTTCTTCACTAGAAAACCGGTTTTTTATTTTCCATTTCCTTTATTTGGTTTGCTTCCAAAAATTGGAGAAGTAATGGTTTTTTGCTTTGTAAGCATTGTTTGAATGCTTCCCCTCAACTGTAATTCTTTTACAAATTTTAAGTTTTCATTTCAATGAAAAGTTAGAATTTTATTCTCGTTCTATTATCCGTATTCATTTAATATAAAAATAATTACTTATTGAAGCAAATTATGTAGCCTAGAATGATTTATTGTATTGTTATGATTTATTGTATTGTGCAAAAATGGTTTTTATTTTCTTGCGTCGGCTCCCAATAAATCACACACAATTATTAGCCTCACAATAAAAATTATAATTATATTTCCTGTCAGTTTTATTCTTTTTATTGTTAAGAAGCTTTAATGAGTGGTAAATAGTTAAATTTGAGATTAAATTAGAATTGTGGTAATATTGGAATTCTGGATTCGTATATCAATGCCCGGGAAATCAATACCTAATTGCATATCTGAAATTCAAAATAAAATCTTAACTGAAATTTCAAAACAAAAATAAACTTTCTAACTTTTTATGCAGTTATGAACTTAAGATTTTTAAGTTTCAAATTTTTATTTATTTTTCTTCTAGCTATTTCAAAAATTTTTTCATATATAATTTCCTTAATTGCTTGTGCTATTTTTACTTTTATGATATTTTGTTTTATTATTTTGAAGAAAAGTCTTAAGCGATTTTAAGAGGCATCTTTAAAAACTCACATTTCAATATACAGTTTTTTTTTTTTAAATTTTAGTCCAACTTTTTTCATAAAAAATCTTTTAGAATCAAAGAAAAGACTAAGGATCACAATTGGGGTCATTTTCAGTATATTTTTTTTAAATATTTCAGCTAGAAACTTTTAGACAAAAGGGGTTTTGCTTCGAGAATTTGCCGACTTAAGATGCTGAAATAATTGCAACGAATAAAAATTATATACATTTCATATATAATAAGCACCATATATGTATAAGCGTCTTATAAAGTGCACGCGTAATTACGTTGAATTATATCTCAAATAGCCATGATGGCTCAGGGGAGAGCTCTCACCTTCCAATGCGGTGAACTGGGTTCGAATCCTAGCGATGGCTGGTTGATACGAATTCCGCATCCGACTTGCACCGAATACAGTTTTGACGTAAAATATCCTCAGTGGTAGACGGACCGTGGATTAGAGTCCCTCTATCGTCAAATTCTTATATGCATTATGTAATAGGCAATTTTTTATAATAAATTCCCACTGATCAGGCTAGCTCATCGGATTGTGGCGAGTTGGACAGGTAGCCAGACGTGGACTATACGGATAAGGGTTTTGCAAACCTAGGTACGTGTCCGCGTCTGCGGGAAAGGAAAAAAAAAGTCTCTTTACCGTCAGGCTAACCGTGGGAGGTTTTCTTGGTTTTCTCTCCAGGTAACGCAAATACGGGTTAATTCCATCAAAAAGTCCTCCATAAAGGCAAATTTCCCCCAATACTTGATCCATGAGTTCCCTTGTCTTCTGAATTGAGTTGAATTAGTAGTCATAAACCCCAAAAATTGGGTCGTCTGTTCAACGACGGTTATAAAATAAAATATAATTAGATCGCAAAAATATTCTCATAAATGAAACAACTGCATATTACAACCCAAAGTGCAGTTTTATTGCACAAGCATCTTATTTACTAAAATGATTCGCGCAAATTAAATTATTCAGTTTTATAACATCAAATACATCTTTATAAAATATCTCATTTGCAGTCACATAGCACAATCATATAATATACGTTCTATATCTTGCATTACTCCAAATACCATTCCTTAAATTTAATCTTATTTCATGAGCAGGAGGCTAAATTTATAATGCATGAAACTCTGATGTATTTATTCCAATAACTCGTAATGCATACGATGAAACTATAGCTGCTTGTTGTCAATCGCACTAAGTGCAGTATTGGTTAACAGAATTTGTCCTTAAAATGTATGTCTTTTGATCAAATATCGTAGTATTAGGTCAAGAGCAGTATATATAATTGCCTGCATTAATATAAATAATAGCTTGTGTGCGCGTGTCTGTCAGTGCGTCTCACTTAGCTCAAGAACAGTAAATGAATCGTGAAATTATGGTCTTGAAATTGGGACCGTGGACGAGAGAATTTAATCCTTTTACCGATCCAAATACTGCTCCAAAATTTAGTTAAAGTTAGGCAATTGGAAATTGAAATTTTTCAATTATGCTTCAACATTAGCCATTGTTGTAAATGAAATAGGAGACGATTTTGTTTTTCTCTAATATTTAGAAGATAATAGCAGTGATGCTTCCTAGCTTATGATTATTCCTAATAAAAAAAAAAAGATAACTAAAAACAAAATAACTGAAAATAATAAAAAATAACTAAATATTAAAAAATTTCCATTTTTTAATATTTAGCTATTTTTTATTTGTTATCTCAGTAAAATTTAAAGATTGCTGTGTCATAAAATTAGCATTCCTAAAGTTATCTAAAACCACCTGTTAATATTGTGTTTTTAGTTACGTTTTTAAGAGATGTTACTTTTAACCTTTAGATCATGTAACTTTAAATCAACGATATTTGAAAAAAAATTAAAATAGTTGCAAGGCGCAAAAAAAGGACGCCCTGAATAATTTTTCATCTAATGATCAGATTTTCACTTACTACTCCAACTTAGTGTTTCACTGGGTTGACTTTAAATATACTAACTATTTAGTGCAGCCGATATTAGTAGCGAAATCACACACAAAATCGAAATTTCCTTGACTAAAACTTTTTTTAAGGATATTAGATTCCCCAAAATGTCGGGGGAGGGGAGCCCAATCTGAAAAATATGGTCCTAATAGTTTGAACAGGACAAAGATTAAATCCTTAAGCCCCTTAACGTTAAATATATTTTTTGTATATTTCGCCAAATTTTAGAATATTTTAACGGCAAAAGGGATTTTAGGGATGATGCACTCAAAGCGCCGCTTCCTACTGTAATTTGATACGGAATATTTTACAATATACTTATTACTTAAAAGGAACCATCCAAAATCTCCCTACTATGGCTGACGCCAATGATATTTAATTAATTTTCAATAAGTGTAATAGGTATTGTAGTATTGGGTATCGAGCATACTGTTATAGGCATTATGTAAATTGGTTTTCAACCCTTGAAAGGGATAAAAACCAGGGAAATATGCTTCAGTGTTTGAAAATTTAATAATCATGTGCTGGCCACGAGCAATGCCTTATGCCAAATGACAATGTTTAAACAATTTTTATTGGATAAACTTGTCAGCACATGTTTTGCTTAAACAACTAACATATAACCTCTAACATATGGCAACAAATAATAACTAATAAAAAAAAACTTGCAATTATTTTTTTTATTAATTGTGTTGATATTTTTCATTCCGTCTTGTTTACTATTTTGAAAATTTGACTAATACGGCATTATGATTTTATTTACTCTGACCTCGCACTAAGCACCAGCTAGTTTGAAATAAAATTACAGGAATTTATTTTGCTAAATGTGACCTGTGTTGTCATGAGACATGTATGTTACTAAACATGGAGAGCCAAAAAAAGGTATTACTTTGAATAACTTTCGCTTTAAGACCGAAACTTTTTCATATTCAAAACTAATCTTTAGGGTTTTAAGTGTAAGTCTCCTAAATGCTAATTAGTTTGTGCTTTGTGAATTTAATTGAAATAATAATGATTGGTTTGTGCTGTTAATTAAAATGTGAAATCAGACCCAAAAGCGTACTTTCTCTAAATAAACGCACACTTTAAAAAACGGTTTTTCAAAATTGAGCAAAAATATGCCAAAATAGCTCCGAAACAAATGCTAGTCGAATATTAAAACTCCATACTCAAAATTGAAATATAGGCTCAATTTTGAGCAAAATGCTTAGTTGCAAAAGTGTTGTGAATGAAGGAAAATGTGCAAGAGATGTTCATGGCTGGCGGCAGGATACAAGCCATAGACCCCCATAATCGTAGTAGGATGGTCGGACTATAGTTGTTCATTTCAGTTTCGGAAGAGTTTGGTAACTTTATATAGTGGTCGCCGCATTGGGCATCATTGCTTACTAATTTCCGATATCATATGGTGCAAAAGGTTTCAATTTCATAAATATGGACCTATTAACTTAGTTAAGTGATCGGTAATTATAGTTTCACTTTTTGCCAATTTCGCTACATCATCAAAACTTCTAAGCATGTATGCCATTGTGTGTTATTGCGGTGGCCACTCGGAGATCCTAGGTTCGAATCCTGTCGGTAGCCAGCGACTATCTTTCTCACATATTCCTCCCTTCACATAAGTTTTGAAGCTATGCATTTTGCTCAAAAATTATATGCTAATCCGATTTTGAATACATGGGGTCTGCAAATTTGACTATTATTTGTTTATTGAGCTAATTTGAAACATTTTTGCTCAAATTTGAGAAACCTCTTTTTTACAGTGTAGCTTTATTTCGACTTCTTTGGATTATCTCTCTGAAATACGAGGGGAGGGGGGATAGCACCTTTCAGGCAAACAAATCTTTAAAATCTGAATTGGGGGAAAAATTATAAGCCTTAAATTAAAAATTAATTGATTTAAAATGTATTCTAATCAGTCAGGCACATATTAGATGATGGAAAACCTATTAGATGGAAAATTAAAAAAAATCTAAATTAGTTTTCTGGTATGTTAATAAAGCATGTAAAATACTTTTAAGAATTATATATTAAAAGCTAACGTTTTAAATTATAGATTACTGTAAGAAATTTTTCTAACAGAGATATCTTGAAAATGAAAAATTTATGATTTATTCCCTGTAATATTAAAATAGCTGTATCTATTTTCAAAATCGTAATACAAAAATTTGCTTTCGATTTCCAATCCATTTGTTATAAATCAGAAATTATAAATACATTAATGAAATTTAGTGTTATGTGAAATGAAAGCGAAAACTTGCTTGTAAGTAAACGGAAAAAAAGCTTATCACAATTTAAATGATTCGTATCCGGGATTCGACATATCCATTTAAATATGATATATTATATTACATCTTAAAGTATTTGTCGAGCAAAAAGGAATAGTTTTTTTTAAATGGTATTGATTCTGACAACATAGTACAATTTTTTGAAAAAAAATATTTATTAATGAAAGTACATTTCTATTATGACTGGGTGGAGCAGTTGGTTTGTCGTCGGCCTTCTGAGCCCAAGTCTGCGGGCTCGATCCCCGATCCAGACACCGGATTTTCGGGCTGCAGAAAATCCTCAGCGGCCATGTCGTATGATTATGCGGCATGTAAAAGATCCCCGGAGTGCTTTATTGGCTCTTGGCATTTCCGGTAAAATTAAACTTCTAGTGCACTTTAGCATCCAAATAGAGTCTCGGTGCTGCCATCTAGTCTGGCAGAAATTAGACGTCCAAATTTACATGGTCACCGGTATCTCACCCATTGTGGTGGTCCTGAAAGAGTGGATACCACTTCTGGAGAACACACTAGGTCTGCTCATCGGGAAGACTGATTGTGCAGCTCATAGAAAATAAAAAAATAAAAAAACATTTCTATTATATGCCTTTTTTTTACGAATTTAGCAAAAAACGAATGGTAAAAAATTCAAAATGTTCTTTTATTTGCTGGTGATGCCTATATCTTCATAATATTCTGACAGAAAATTTGGTAAAAGTAAAGAGAAAACTTAATCATCACTTGTTTGAATAGAACAATTTCGTCAAAAAATCAATGTACTTAATACAATATATTGTTTAATACAATTGATTGGGATGTAAAAATAAAATAAAAAAGTGTGATAAAGTACTCCATTTTTAGGTGTCGGACTCAGGAAATCTGCTCGACAAGTGAGCGCACTAGCCCCCCAATACAATTCCTTCGCACAATATAAACAGTATAAGAACATACAAATAAATCTGTTGAACCATTTTTAGAAGAAGCTGTTTCATAAAAGGTTTGAAAGTTCAAGTTTTCTTAAATCTAATGTGATTGTGTTGTAAAATGATTGTCAAAAATAACAAAACGCAGCTCATTGATTGCTTAATTATAAAAAAAATGAGAATTTGTTTTAGAGCATAAGTTACTTTATCACAAATGTTACAGCTGAAGCTTGAAAGTTTTGCTAACATGCATATTACCTCGATAATTTGAAGATTAATCTAGGATGACCTGTTAAAATGTGGAGTTATTACTGTACATTACTGCTGGAGACATTAACTGCTTTTGCATCATTAAAATTCAAAAGTGGGTTTCTCACAGTTATAAAAAATGTAAAAAATAAATAAATAATATATTAATTTCCTTTGATGTAATAAAAAAAAACCGTTTGACATTTTTCTATTATAGTTAATAGTTAATTAATTCTATCACCTAATGCGTTGATTATTTCATTATATTAAAACGCTTCTTTAGATATTAAGAAATAATAAATAACGTTATGTAAATTCAAGTGTGCAGAACTGTTCAGCAAAGATTTCATTTTCTCGTTAAGGAGTACCTAGTAAGTAGTGTTCAGTTTAACAAGTGCCTAGTTTGAATTATGCAAATTCTATTATGAAAGTGCAGATTATTTTGGTAATTCGATAAATGAAACAATTTTCCGTACTTTAATTGATCAACTTAGCTAACTGAACACTATTTAGATAATCTAGAGAGCAATTGTCATACATGTAAATTTATAATGAAAGTACAACATGTAAAGCGCATGTTACCGCTGAATTTCTGTAATCACTTACTCTACATAATTATTCGGGTAATGAGAAGCTAGTTAAGGTGAACCATTATATATATAATAAATTATATAAATATTATAATCCATTAAATAATTTATTCATTTTCTAATTAACTAGGTAATATGTACATTACCTGGAGAGTTTTATTTTATATTTTATAACCGACCCAATTTTTGGATTTACGACTGCTAATATTCAACTCCGTAGCCTTGTAATTTTGAACCCAATACAGAAGACAAGGGAACTCCTGGATAAAGTATTGGGAGAAATTTTGCCTTCGCGGAGTTCTTTTAGATGGTACTAACCCGCCTTTGCGTTACATTGAGAGGAAGACTACGAGAACCTTCCACGGTTAGTCTAACGGCCAGGGGGTTCTAGCCCATGATGTGTGCCACTGAGGATATTTTACGTCAGCAATGTGGTCGGTGCAGACCGGATGCGGAATTCGCATCGATCAACCATCGCTGGGATTCAAACCCGGTTCACCTCATTAGAAGGCGAACGCTCCATCCCTTGTGCCATCTCGGCTCCACATTACCTAGATGTACATTACCTAGATGTACATTACCTAGAGATGTACATTATCTAAAGAGCTTACACAATTCTGACGAAAACGTAAAAAATTATGGCTGAAATTTTGGTACAAATTACCAGCACTTAGGGTGCCGGAACTTTGTACCGCAAATTTCATTTTTAACGGAACATGCAAAGGAAAAAAAATCTAATGTAACGTAATTTTTACGAAATAAATATCATAAAATCACTGAATCACTCCAATTATATTACTGTAAATATTATAGTAGTATAGTATTTGACGGTGAAGTGGATTTTATAGATGAATCACCCAAAATGCCGGTACTATATACCGTAACTTACTCGGAATTTTTTTACAGTATAGTTAGTACTGTGGAATTTTTCTATGTGCTGATTACCTTGTACTGATTACCTTGGAAATTGGAGAAATGAAACAATTTTCAACATTTTAATGGATTACCTTAGTTAACTGCACATTACTTAGATAATCTGTAGATTAACACGTTGAATGACGCGGGGGTTGCCGGTGACCGGCACTGAATTTGTTCGTAGCGCAACGGGGGTCACCGGTTACCGGCGAAGATAAGAATATTAGAAACACATAATTCGAGGAAATTTTTATTTTTTTTAATATTATTATAGTTACTGAAATGGTTTGAAGAAATTAATGCAATATAGAACACACAAAAATAGCGTTATTTATATACACAGAGATGCCAACTTGCTCCGGAAAGCGAATAAATATTTTCAAGTGGTAGTTTATTAATTGTGATTCTTGGTTTAATAAAAATTCAATTTAGTAGATTTTTATCCACCACTATTTCTAAACAATTCGTAGGCTTATATAATTCACCACTTTTATCAGATACGTCACGCTAAACCTTTTAAAAAAACTAGCAAAATCGGTCTAATATTTGCAAATTTAGTTTGTTGTTTGTCCAGACGTGAAAGCCATGAAAAATTAGCGTGGCTTTCAACGTGTTAAGTAATTTCAACGCACTTCAGTTTTAACATAAGCTTAATGTATTGTAAATTGTATTACATTTCAAAACTAATTTGTTGCATGAAGATAAAATACAAAATTAACTTCTAAAATAAGAAAAAAATTGAAGAACAAAAAAAAAATCTAATTTTATTCAATTACATTAACTTTTCCAAATAAAGGTCTGAGACATCATCATTCTTCTCTTTAGTTAGAAATCCCATTGAGAACTAAGAGCATCCCTTCATCAAGAATCATTCTCTTTCTAAAGGATGGCGCGTGGGCACACGCATGCGTGCCATCTTCAGCCTCCGCGGACATTCCTCACCCCCCACCTGAGCCCTCATCCCCATCCGATCCCTTGTATCACTTCCCTGCAGAACAGAGATTGGGATTGAGGCCGATCACAAGCATTCGAATCTTATTCATTCCGTGTTAACTTTTATTTGGTGTTTTTATTCCATTGGATTGGCATCATCTGAGGGAACCATGGCTTGGGTGAGCAGTTGAAGGTGGTGTATTGGCTTGACCCATAGCCATGGCTGGAATGCGACACTTGCTGATTATTTTGATTGTTTATTTTCAGCAAGTTGACTGTGCCCGCGGTTTACCCGAGAATATTAGAATTGGTGAGCAATTTTTTTATGGCAATTAATTTCTACTTATGTTGGGGTTTGCTTTTCGAAATTGTTGCATTTTTAAAAAGATAACTTACGTTTTCACAAGAAAAAATATTTTATTACCCTGTCATTAATAAATTTATTTAATTGAAAGTCATAAAAAAAAATTTCTTAGCATATAAGTGAAATTTTAAGAAAAAAGTTAAACAAAGGTTAAAATATTACGTTTGCATACTTTTTTAAATTCATCTATATATGGTTCTTGAGTTTAAAATTTGGGTAAGTGTATTGAATAGCAATAAATGCATTTATATATCAAATTGAAATAATTGTTAAGCAAACCGCATTTTATTTTTTGAGAAATGAATACATTGTTGTATTTTTTTAAATTGTGAAATTTTTATGAAGATTACTTTAATGTTTTACAAAAAGAAAGCAATTTTAATATTTATTAAAAAAATTTTTTATTTGCAAGCTATGAAAATAAAAAACTTTTAGAATATAAGTTAATTTTTTGGAAAGAATAAAACAAAGATAAAAAAGTATGATTCATGAAAAAAAGCACGTTTATATACTTTTTAAATGTATCAGTATATGGCTTGTTAATTTCGCATTTCAGTAATGGTATTGAATAAAGTCATTGATCTATTTCATATGAATAATTTATAATCAAAGCGTGTTATATTTTTGTTGCAATAAATATTTACAAATTTTTATATTAATTTATTAAATTGTTATATTTTTTTTAAAAAAGAAGAACAGCTTTTGTTTTTTATAAAAATTATTTGAATACTTATCCTTAATGCATTTATCTGATTATAAGCAATAAAATGAATTTTTCAGATCGTTTCAGAGATAAAAACAAAAATAGCCTATGATTAAAAAATAACTATATTTTTTTAACGTATCAATAAATAGTTTGTTAATTTTAGAATGCACTAGCGCTAATAAATACAATATATCTGCTAACAATCAACCCTATTTAATTCATATATTTGAGGGTAAAAAAACAAACGACTGAATTACTTCACTAAAATCTTTTCAGCTTTCAAGGATGACCAACTGAAATTCACTAGCTGAAATTTCATAATTTTGATATTATAAGAGTTATACGCAATTATGACCAAAAGATACATAGTTTTCTTGCTATGTTAGTATGTATGTTTTGTATATTTTAGATTATAGGAAATGCAAATGTAACTAGAACAAAATGTATAAATGCTTCAGAAATGTTTTCGTCGAGTGCTTGAGGTCACTATAGAGTTGACGTGATTTTAGGGATCTTTCTTTTTTGTATTTAATGAACTTCTTCATAAGCAATTTTTATAGGAATAAAGATTTTTTTTTGAAATTTTTAGTGTTTGTGAAAATTATGAAATATTGAAAGAATTCTATATATTTCTAATAATTTAATAAATAAATTGAATCATAAATGAATTTCTTAAATAAATGTCTTAAATAATTGAATTTCTTAAATAAATTGAATCATGGATAATAATCGGATTAATACGATTCATAGAACTTCTGAAAAAATCTTCCTTCATTAGCTCATTTAAATCCTATATTATACATAATATTCTTTAAATATAGTTATTAATGTCAAATATGTCTAAAAGATCACTTAATGTAATTTTTAAATATTATTTGGCCAATAATTTTTCAAATGTTGAGAAAACATTTTGCTGTAGTTTGTATTGTTAGGATTGGCCAAGACTAATTTATCAAAACAGTATATATTCAAAAACACCCATTTTGATCAATTACAAAAAATCGCAAATACTAAGCGTTGAAGAAAAATTAAAATTTGCTTTTGTTTCTTCATAGTTTAGTGAATAATTTAAGACAAAACTATCTTTAATACATATGCGAATCAATAATACTTTAAATGAACTTATTATTCAGAGAAAAAAGTTACAGTATCGTATATTTTAGTAATGAAACGGTTTTATTTGCGTTACGACCATTTTTTTTTACATCCATTTTTCCTGGAATAAGAGTAGCGTGAATCTTTTCTTTAAAAGTAAACTTACATAGAGTGTTTCTTTTAAAAATTAATAACTCCTTATTACGATTAACAGTTTGAAGGATGCATTAATGAAATATAAGTAGAAATTAATGATTTAGTGAAAATTAAAATTTTTGTGCCATGTGTGATACAACTTGCCGTAATAGGTTGACTTTAAACAAGAAATTAAAATTGCATAAAACATTTTATGTCCAGTGCAAAAAAAGAGAGCTTTGGAATTTGATGATCAGATTTTCACATACTATGACTCAATCTTAATGATTCACGTCCTAACATTAAACATGTTATAAATTAATGCAGATGATATTAAATTGTGAAATTAGATGCAAGAATAACATACTTCCTCTGATTTTATCTACATTTTAAAGAATGCAAATTTTAATAGCAAAATTCAAACTTTAAATCAAATCAGCCAAATAGTTATTGGGAAATCAAATTATTAGTTTATGTCTTAGAAACGTTTTATCTTTTAGTCTTAGTAAATGAAAATCAAAAAAATATACAATAAAAGTCATAAACCTTTTTTCCCCTTTTAGTGAATTATACAAAACGCAGAATGAAAAGCGGAACATTCTTTTAACTTTTAATCTAACTATCCAATATTCTCGTAGTAAGACGCTATCTCATTGGTTTCACAGATTAATTCTACTCAGCTTAGAGCACAAGTTACTAAGAGATATTTTAAGTTAAGTCATAATGCAGAAAACGCAATTTCTCGGAATATATTTTCCAACAAATTTCAAATTGAAATTCGAAATAAGTAGGTTAGGAACACTCGGGGAAATATGAGTTTCATTTTTGTTTGAAGAGTGATCTATATATTAGAATTCCATTCATTAATGTTTTATGCTAAATTTCCGGAATTACTCCAACGAAATAAAATACTTTTACTCATATTTAAACAACTTATTTAATCTTTGACGCAGGATTGTCATTAAACATATTTTTCATACTTTTTTCATTATTTTGTATTAATAGGTCAAAATAAGCGAAAAATATTATGCTTAGCAATTTAAAAATTTATGATTATGGAATATAGCACGAAACGCTGGTCTTGCTTTTCGAAATGCTTTTTCTTGCCATATTTCTAATGTCTGAAGGATAAATCTTCCAAGCAGTATTTTTTTTCAAATTTGAAATTATTTGCATTTATTTAAATCCAAGCTAAAGCGTTATCAATCATTGGATAACTTTTTAATTTACCAAAATAACCTCTGATAAGTTTTTGATTTGGAATTTAAAAAAAATTAAAACTATTATTTTTTTTAATTTTAAATTTATCACAGATATAATTCCGTTAATCAAACATATTTTTTAGTAAGTATTAGAATCTTTTTTACAATTAAAAAATACCAAAATATATTTTTTCGTGTAATTAGAGAGTCAGAAAAATACGTGAAAAGGATACCGGTATCCTATTTGCGTTCACAATATATTATTTTCTATCTTTTTTTATTATTTCCCATCTTATTTCTTATTACTTCCTATCTTTTTTTGTTATTTCCTATCTTATTTCTTATTATTTCTTATCTTATTTCTTATTATTTCTTATCTTAATTCTTATTATTTCTTTTTATTTATTATTTCCTATCTTATTTCTTATTATTCATTATTTCCTATCATTTAATGTATTAATGATCGAACAAAATAAATTTGATTCGCAAGTTAAGCCATTTTTGACATCTATTGAAACATCGTAAATTTTAATAATGAAAACCAAAATTTTGTCGAAAACCTCCTTTTTTTTCAAAAAAAAAGACGTGCTTTATAAATTTTTATTTTTATGAGTTATTAGGGCGATAACCCTCAATTTTTTACTATCATTCAAAAATACTGAGTTTCAAAAGTCATAAGAAACTTTCGCACCTCTTAATTCAATTGTTTAGATTAGTTACAAATTAAATAATAAAATTGTGCAAACGATCATAAAATAATATATTTTACATAAAAGTATTTTCGGAAAAAATAATTATTTTATTGTGTGTAAATATTATTTGGTTTAGTTCCATACATGCTCAAAAATTAGAGTTAAGATTAAGGAGCTCAAACTTCCGACAGCTTTTTGATTCAACTATTGCGATAATATTTCCCTGATTCTATTTGCCCTCCCCTTTTTATTTCATCATCAAAAATCAGAATGTATTGAGAATACCTTTTTTGTGTATTTTTGCAACTTAAAGTATTGTGTGCTCATATTTCATGAAACTATCGATCAGTTCGAATCGATAACTCCAGGCAATGATCGTGATCGATAATATTATTCAATCGATTATTTGATGGTCATCATAATTAATAATTTCATATAATCTATTTGTTTAGTTAACACACGGAGAAAAAAATTCTGTTTAAATCTTAGAACTGTGTGATAAAGATATTTTTGGTAAAAAAAAAATCTATAGCCCGGGTAAATAAAACCAAAATATACGATGTTTAAGTAATTTATTTGGTAATTCTCCGTTCATATGGTTTACTAAAAATTCTGTTTTTCAAAATTATAGTATGTCACATCATCAAAAAATAGAAAACTTGAAAGTTAATTGAACAGAATGAATGGTTTTTTGACAAGCTCTAAGGTACCATGATAAAATTACAAATTCTACATTTACCAAATATAAAATATAATATAAAAACATATTCAGTTGTTGAATTTACCAAAATCAATACCAAAGCGCTTCTTTAAAAATTACCGAGCTTTATGGGACTCTTATAGTGTCGGAATCTGATAGTTCAGTCCATACATTTCTCTTAGTGAATGATTAATATTTTCATTACAGGAATACCGTAATGTTCATCACGAGCAATAATTTCAATCAATCAAATTATTGACACCAGTTTAAGTTAGCCTTTCACACCAATAAGACAAATTCAATAATTAGATTTATAGCAATTAAGATATTAAATTTTTTATTTTGCGTTCTGTTCCAGTAAAAAACTAGTAATTTTTCACACTTTCATAAATGTATTCTATACATTAAAGTAGGTACTTTATTTACGTCGCACTAGAGTTGCACAATGGGCAATTTGCGACTGTCTGGGAAACATCCCTGGTAATGATCCGAAGACATACCATTGTAATTATGATCCTCTACAGAGCAGATGACTCCTCTGCTTTGGTAGCCGGTGACTTGCTCGAGAAGATGAACACTTTACGGTAAAACAGTTAAACGAGGACTGATACCGTTCACCCTCGATCCCTACGCTGGCTGATCAAAGTGGTCACTCACCCACTTACTGCCCGCAGACAGTGATGCTTGACTTCAGTGTTCCACTGGGAATCGTGTCTTTACGATCAGTCCACTACTGGATCTTCTCTAGATTGAACTCTAACGATTTTGAATTACATTATAAAATATCTTATTATTATTATTAAGTAAAATCGTTGAAATGTAACTATTCGTAATGTAACTATTCGTAATTCGAAATTTAACTATATTTAAAGTATTTTAGAAATTAATCTGTGACCAAGGATATCATTAACTTTTGAAGAAAAAAAATTTATACTTGAGTACAAACCCTTTGGGCTTTATGCTTAATATTAACAAGATTTTAACTATATGTTAATGGTATTTACTATTAATGAAGACACCAGGTATCCAATTATGGTCTTCATTACGATACATGTGATGCAACTCAGAGACACACAATTACATTATCTGTCATTAACAATGCTGCTTCATACTATTCCTCGCACTGGATTGGAAAACTGTTCCTGTTAATTTGCCGCCTATTCTCGTTGCTATAGCAATTCAATATCATTGCAACTGCTATTTCTCAAGCTCTTCAATCTATTTCGTCAAAATTTAGTTCCAAATTATTAAATGATATACGTCATATTAGCTTACAAAAGTACAGATTGCATGGATAATGTTTTTTTCAATTAAAAAATGAGTCATGAATTATTTAAATACCTTTGCTCATTATTATTTGCTTTACATCCATGAAATAAAATAATTCCGTTAAATGTATTCATATAATTGTTATGATAATTTTTATAATGTGTTTTAAAATTACTCATGACACAGAGAAGTTCGGTAAAAACTACCAGAATATGGTAAATTTTACCGTGTTTGTGACTCTACGGGCATACCAAAAAGCTCGGCAATTTTTAACGACATGCTTTGGAAATGATTTTGGTTAAATTAACCATAAAATATTGCTTTCAATGTAGCGAAATTTGGTAAAATTGGTCATTTTATCATGATGCCTGAGAGAAATTGTATAATAGCCATTTATTCGGTTAAATTTACTTTTCAGTCTATGTTTTTTTAACCACATGTGTGATAATAATGAGCATAATTTTAAAAACCAGAATTTAATCGTTAATATATCGTTAATATAGGATTGGAAAAATTACGAAATGAATGGTTTAAATACCGTTTATTTAGGTTTCATTAACCATTTTTTTTTCTTTATCAGAAATGTCATTAGTATAAAATTGGGTTACTTTAGTAGAATTTTTATGTACTTCTGGATTAAATAACTTGTTTATCTTTCGCAGTTGAAATAATTAATGACGTGAAATACTAATTCATCTTAAATTTGGGTGAATAGTTTTATAAAGTATTTTGGACACCATAAAACTAACAGTGATAAATACAAAACTGTGTGATTCAAATAATATACATGTGTACAATGAAACATAGATTATTATTTAGAAAAAAAGTGACAAAAATAAAAATAAAAAATAGACGCGCGAAATAATATTCCTCATATTTTACAAGGTCATTAAATAAATTGGAAATAAGAACGCATACGAGTTCGGAACATTTAATTTGTATTTCAATTTCTTATTTTATTTTATTTCAATTTTTCATTATAAAAAACGTGTAAATGCTACGCTTTTAATTGTCAAGGTTTTAGGTGACAAATAAGAATTGTCGAACCGTATAAATAGTTTTTAGGTCTTTGGCAAAAAATAATTAAAAGCTTGTTTTCTTCAAAAAAAGTCACGTCCATTTTTATACTTTAATTTAAACTTTATTCACGTAGATTTTTGCTTTAGCAATCGCTTCACCATTGAAAAAAATGGTATGCTTAAATGTCTATACTTTAATGGTAAAACAAATGCGTATATACTACAATTGTAGCAGGTACTAAAACGTTATTTTATTTTTTTCTCTCAGTGAAAGGTAAAATTAAGCTAAAATATTAAATGGGCTTTTTCAACGTAATCAATTTTTAATTGTTTTTGAAACTATGAATCTCAGAAATCCTAATTCCATGAAAATTTCGAAAACTTTTTCGAATCCTTCGAATTTTCAAATCCTTAATGCACGCTATTTAGCTATCTTATTTTATTATTCGTCTAAGAGTTTAAAATTCCATTTTAATTTCAATATGTAATTTTTTCAATTATTAAAAAAAAGTGCAATTTTAAAATTAAAAGTTGACGAGATTTGAATTCTTTAATTGGTCTAAATGCTTTGCTAAGTTATTCAATAAAAAGTTATTTTCCTTTATTATGAGCATGTTATCTTTGTCTTCAATCCTAATTTGAATCTCTTCGTTGCTATAAAGACTGAATAAATTCTATACAGTTAAAGTTAAAACAAGATGATGGAAACTCATAAAAACAACAATTAACCACATCTGACATCGTTGGAATATCAGCTAACTAATATTTGTGATAAATGAGGCGGCCTCTCGTTGATCTTGCTTTGAGATCAAAATTTTCAGAACAAGAGCTTATATGCACATCATGAATATTTCATTAGTAAAATGCATGGATTTGCATGCAAAGTATGTTGAAAGGCAACTATATCTGTATATTTCAATTCGTGATAATTCATTTGAATGGATGCAGGAGCCTCCATTCAATTTCGGACCCAGATTACCCATATAAAAAGGGTTTTCTATGCACATAACTATCTCCTAACTATAATGACTAAATAAATATAGATAAAAATCAGGAATTTTTTCAAGTAAATTTGTTATAAAATGTAAATTGTACTCTAATATTCAACTTTCACAGTAAACTACATGAGATGAATACATGAGATAAATTACATGAGATGATTACATGAGATAAATTACATAAACATAATCTGCCATTATATTACGGCCAAATAGAATTTATCTGACCACTTTCAGGCTAACTAAAGAGTTCAAAATTTAAATTTAGGTATGCGGTTGTTAAGATATTTAATAATACATTAAAATTAATTGTAATTTTTTTTTTAAATTTATTTTCTGTTGGATAGTAAATTAATATTTCTACTGAATCTATTTATTTTGCGAGGTTCCATGCATAAACTTTTTTTGATGTATTTACTTTTGATTTGAAATCGGCCTTGTTATTTCAAAAAAAAATGTCAAAATGAATAAAAATGCATTTTTATCTCCTATTGAGTGAGGTTTCCTTCAAACCATTGTTCCGTGAGAGAAGTCCTTTAGTTTCCATGGCAACGCATCTTTCTTTGTTTTTTATAGAAAAAAAAAGATTTCCTTAACGTTTAAGAAAGTCGGAGCATCAAAAGTGGAAGACTCCTTTTCCTTTAACATATAAACTATAGAAACTATTCACATTTATTTTCTCTACGAAATATTTTTTAGAACGCAAATGTTTACTAAGTTCATGGATTTTAGGTCATTTTTTAAATGGTCTAAAATCTTTGCACTCAATCTTAAAAACCAAAATAAAAAAAATATTTTTAAAAACCACGTTTTTGTAGTAGTGAATAATAATTAAAAAACAAAAATTTTAAAAACGAAAAACGTGGGGCGCATGAAATACGAAACAGTAACAGTATGTGGGCTCACGAGAATATGTGTATGTATATGTAATTGTATCTGAATGTGGATGTGTATGTGGTTGTGCATGTGCATGAGTAAGAAAATGTGTAGATGAATGTGTATATGTACTGTTATGTATTTCATACGCCCCACTTTTTACGTTTTTCAAAGTTTTGTTTTTTAATTATTATTCTCCACTGACAAAACATGGTTTTTAAAAATATTATTTTGATTTTGATTTTTTTTTTTTTTGTATTCACTTCCAAAATCTCAATTTTTTTCACTCACTGTACACAAAGCTTTTCAACTGACATGTGACGCTAATTTGAAATAATCGAATCGACAACAAAAGACCATAGTGAAAATATAAATTTCTCTTTAATTTTAACTTTATTTTACTTTGTATGTATTCTTTCTCTTCATTTTCATGCGTTGTCAGCCAATTCTGAACTATGGGCCAAATTTGAAGTCTGTAGCTAGTCGGGATGTTAGTTTAAAATAGATTACAAAATTCCACCCGAACTGACATACACGAAGGCAAGTTGATATAAACGTGGTAAAATAGGCGATATTATTTTGAAAAAAAAAAAACTTTTTCTTACGTATCTGAAATTTTACAAATTTATTTTAGTTATGAAAAATGCAATGAATATTTAGTTTAAAATTAATTAGTTATAAAATATGCATTTCATATGCCTGGGCAATAGGTTGCAATCATCATGAGACATTTATATTAAATCATAAAGTAGAGTAAGTTCTGGTACTTACAGTAGCTCACTTTCTAATTTGATAAAATTTGCAGTCTGCTGAAATTTTTTATCTTTTTTAAAGATCACCTAATATGTATTTTAAACACAGTTTTTTGATCAATAAATGGGGTTTAAATCATCAATTTCGTTTTTAGAGTTTCTATAACTGAAAGTATTCCATTAATTGAATTTTTTGTGCAAGGCTTTCTTAGACGTAAGAAACTTGTATTTGACCATTTAAATCAAATAAGATGTGCTTTTCAAAAAGGAAAATATTTTCCTCACCTTTTAGGAGATAAATTATTTTACAAATTTAATTTATTTTTCATGTTCGGCTGACGGGGGGAAAGGGAGAAAAAACTTTCAACTTGACGATTTTAGATAGGTAGGGGAGAGTGGGGTCAAATGTAACATTTTTTACTTAACTATTTTTAACTAACAAAAAATCCAATATATTATTAGTATTAATTGACAGACGAGTAAAGTAGACTATCCTCTACTAGAAAAAAAAATAAATACCTTATTTTAAATGTTATTATATTAGTTATTAACAATTTTTGACAGTCGTGCACTTGTTACAATTGTCCCCACTTACGGGGTCAATTGTAACAGTTCATAAATTCAACTAAAACATAGTTAATTATACATATTATCATAGTTGTGATATATTTTTTTATTGATCAAAATAGTAGTGATATTTTAGGAGTAAAAATAATAATGAGCAGAGACCTAAAGGGTTAAACTTTTAACTTTAAGGGGTTAAAAATTTTAATTTATGCTGTGAAAGGTGACAAATAAAATAATGCACATGCAACATAATATAAATGATATAGGAAACTATTGGTGGTTCTTAAAGAGTTAAGTAATGGTTTGTAAACATAAGATTATTTATTTTCAGCTGTTACAATCGTCCCTTTACTTATTGTTACAATTGTCCCCAAGACGCCATTTCAGCTTCATTTGTTAAAAACAATGCTAGTTAATTAGCAAAACTAATCTTTTTTTTATTGAAATGTTAATTAAGGTGTCCACTTACATATTCGGTTACTAATTTTTATTTGTTTAAACAAAATTACTTTGTTACAATATAATATTCTAATACCAAAAAAAGTACTTGCGTGGCGTGAAAATATCTTTTGTGATCTAACTCTTTCAAAAGTACATAAAAATTTTTGCCATCAGGGGTGTACATGTAGAGTTATTAAATACACCTTGTGCGCCACCTAGGAACCGAATCTAGAGCCCGGCACTCGAAATTTTTGCTCTGTTACAATCGTACCCTGTTACAATTGACTCCACTCTCCCCTACTTACTGAAAAGAAATTTTTTCTGAAATTTAACTATTTAAAAATTATATTCATAAAAGTAAACAAGAGGCTTACCATTTAAAAACTAAGCAATATATTTCAGTAAAATATGCATCAGATAAAAGAGTCAGAACACCTAAATTATGGAGAATACCATTATGGAGAATACCATTATTGAGAATACCATTATACCATTACTGGAGAATACCATTATTATAGTAGATTTATTTAAAAATTTTAAAGGAATCACTTTCCCAAATCCATAGAAAATCCTAGAAAAATAAAAATAAATACTTAATGTAAAATGTGATTCACATCTATGTTGAATTTCCCTACAGTTCCAAATCTCATGATATTCATATAATTGAACTAAATTATTGGAGAATTTGAGCAACTTCATACTGAACAACTTCATACGAACACAGAATTTTACTTTCAAAGTTTAGCTCTTCAAAAAAAAAAAAAAAAAAAAAAAAAAAAAAAAAAAAAAAAAAAAANAAAAAAAAAAAAAAAAAAAAAAAACTAGATTTCAAAATAGAAGATTTTTAATGATTGCACTTGGTCATGCAACTCTATCCCTGCTGATGTAACTTATCAAGAGAAGAATGACTCTATCATGAAAATGTTTTATGAGAAAGAAGAAGTTCGCGTATGCAAATTTTCTACTCCATGCATAAAAATCATCACAGACACATATAGAAAAAAAAGATGGCTGAGTGGCCCTGCAGATAAATCACCTCAATCGCCAGATCTTTCATGTCTCAATTTCTTTTTGTATGGACAGCTGAAGGCTCTTATAGAATATTAATAGAGTTGGCGCCTCTGTAGAATATGAGGATGATCTTGTCGCCAGACATTAAGCTGAGACAGGGGAAGCGCATCACCATATGCCTGATGATTTTCAAGTTGTTCGCCAATCTTTAATTTTGTTGTACTACATGCATATGAAATAATGGTCACTCCTTTGAAAACCAATTTTTAACTCATTCCATTCAAATTGCTTTAATCACTTAATAGTTCTTTGATAACCTATAAGTAGAAGATTGACTTGATTGATGGAGAAATTCAAAATTTTTTGATGTTGTGATAAGTATATGCTTTTGAGGCTATACGAGAAAATTCGATTGAACCATTAAAAAACTACCTGATTATTTTTGAATTCCTTAATGGCAACTCTAAAAACGTTTACGTGTATTCTGACTTTTATGCTTCCTCTGAATTTTACTGGGCTGCTCATCGACTAATGGAAAATATGACACAGATAAAACAAAAAAGAAATCAGCTTTCGCGTCCCTTAGCACCAATGCGTTTTAATTCCGATAATGCATTTTTTGATAAAAGCTGCTGATTGTGATGTATACAGTACCTTTTTTTTAAAGTTTTGCTCATCTTTTATGAAACGCTCTGTATTTATTAAAAACACTATTGTAATGTAATTAACTTATTTCTCTTTATTTATTTCTTAAATTAAAAGTATTTAATTCTATAAATGCTTCACAAAGTTTTTGTAATTTAAATAAAAGTTACTTCTTACGAGCGTCTTAAAGACAACATTCAAACATTTATCATTTTACATCACAACTGTAAACAATATAGTTTTTAACTCTGGCGATATGCATTTGTATTAATTTCAAATTCAATTATCTCTTCATATTCTCTACTACACACTAAGAATTTTTATTCCGTCAATACAATGAAAAGACCGGCAGCAGTCTTCCCATCCAATTAATCATGCAGTTTATGGTTAGGAACATTTGTTTTTTTTTTACCTTTACGGTTTTGTAACCGTTTATAACAGGTACGGTTAAATAACCGTAAATACAAAATTGGTTTTTTAACCATCTTCAATTAGCATAATTTCTAAACCATAAAAATGAAACTTAAACGGATAGTGGAGCTCTGTGGGTGCTGCGCCACTTTTGTGTGAATGATAGTTTCCTATTATAATAGTCCAGGGTCACGGATTGTAGAGTGTAAGACAATGTAAACTCTTCATGTATTGAAGGAACGGAAGAAATATTATAGTAACAGCGCTTTGATTCGAATGCCTATTTAGCTGATCATGAGATTAACCTATAAGATCTCTCTGCTATAATATGTACCCAGCTAAAAGGCGCAATATGGCGTTATAAAGTGCTTTCTTTGGCGAGGATAGAATTCTGGTTGTTTAACCATATTAGGGAAAAAACAATCAATAAGCGTTGGTCATCACACTTAACAGTTTGAATATCATTTTTTATATTTTATTGACTGTTTTGGTTGAATATGGTAAAATAACAGTTAAATAAATTGCTTTTAACCATTTTACGGAGAAATTTCTAGCAGTCTATTCATTTTTTTAAAAAAAAACTCATTGTTTAATAATATTAGGTTCGCTCCTAATGTTTATTTGCTACAGTAATGCACATTTAACAGTAAATATATGCATACATATATATATAGTACTTTTAAAGCTTAAATTATATTTTAACAAACTACAACCAAAACCTTTTGCGTCAATAACTTCTGCCTTTTATATTAGTAATTTAATAATAAATAAACGTCGACCTATCTGAACCCATTCTTTTTAATTTCAAAATCACCATTCAAACCTTTTCCTCGGATTTTATCCACGCAAATTAAACAAAGGTGTTATTAAACTAAGCATATATCGCAAACTAGCTGCTTTATTCCATAGTTATTTTCTCCGCATAATCTTTTGTTAATGCGAAATTAAAAATCTTTCAATGAATCATTATTTCCTCCAATTATATAAATGTGCATTTTCCCAAAGGGGATGTCTTGAAATGATTCTCAAAATAATGGTATTTTTCTTTTCTTCCTTAGAAAATTATGATTATTATTGGCCCGAAAATAAATTATTGTAAAGGATTTTATGAGCCATGAATCTTCAAATATGTGTATTGTATGATCTCTGAAATATAGCACTTTGAGAAAGAAAATAATTTGTATTTTGTTAAGAGGCTACAAATTAAACTCGTCGTTTAACCTTTTATAAATATTTATTTGTTGTTCATGATTCATCGAGCAATATATTAGGATATCCTAGCGATTATTATTTCTTAAAAATTTTAATAAGCAAATGTATTTGAGAATGAAAACGAACACGTTTTTAATAATTTAGTTCTAATGTTTTAATTTTTCTTTATTTGTGTTTTTTGAAGTATTTTCATGATTGAATTTTTCAACTCTTTTTTTTCTGCGATCATGTTTTTACTATTTGTTAGTATTTGATTTGTTTTCCAGCACTGTTTTCCTACAGATCCTTATTCGATTAAACTCAAATAAAATCAAATTCGGTGTTGTTTGTGTTTAAATGAGAAAATAATCGTTTCAGATTGAATTACATTACGACAGCTACAAATAAATAAATTATAATTATTGCACTTTCTTCTTTTGCTTTCTTCGGAATTCTAGTGATGTTTCTTTCTTTTTTGTTTGTTTTCATAATAAGTTTTTTTGTTGTTGTCTAGCAAGATTTGATTTGTTTTCCAGCTCTGTTTTACTGCCAATCCTTATTCGGTTTCATTTAAGTTTAAATGAGTAATATATGTTTCAGAATGGGTTAAATCATGATAGCTATATATAAATAAATTTTAATGATTAATCTTTCTTCTTTTACTTGAACTTTTAAATGCAAAAATGTATTTCAGAAAATATTAAATCTTGTTTATTACAAAAAATTCCAACTGTTGCATCATTTTCTACATCTTTTTTCTCCTTGAACTCTAGTGATGTTTATTTATTTTTTGATCCTTTGCTTCTGTGGTTACTTATTCCTATTTGTTGTCTAGCAATATAGATTTTATAAGCGTTTGTGCTCTTAGGTTACCAACAATGTCAATCATCATCTATCTAAAGGTACCTCCATAGAGAATTGAGTTAACATGTCTCACATACTAGTGAATTGAAATTGAATAATTGTAGTGGTAGATACGCGACATTACTCCCCCACCAGAACTTTATCTGGGATAGAATTTGAAGAATGAATATCATTAGTTGATTCATTGTTGTTTTGTGAGACGGAGGGAGAGCTGTATTAAGATCACTGGACTTTGAGTACTATTCGTGAGATCTGTATCAATATCATGACTGAGTGATTGATTTCTCCTTTGTTGCTATTAGCAAGCGAGTGTGATCTAGACTGAGTAGCAACAGCGTAAGGGGAACAATGTCGCAGTCACAAATAGCAAGTTCACTGTGTTCCATCTATCAAAGTAGGCGTCTTCATATCGAAGTGGGCGTTTCTCTTGAGGTAGAGGTGTTCAGAAAACGTCCGAGTAATCAATTTTGGGTTAGGCTACCGACAATGTCAACCATCATCTATCTAAATATACCTCCAGATAGAATCAATAACATGTGTCATATACTAGTGAATTGGTATTTAATAGTTTCACAAGCTTAAGTCACAAGTAAAATAATTAAATAGACTCACAAGTTTAAATCTGAAAATTTATTTCAGCATAAATTGAATCACGGTTGCTATAAATGAATTCTAATGATTTCAATTTCTGCCCTTGTTTTTCACTAGAAACTCTGGTGATGTTTCCTTTTGATTGTTTTTATGATAATGTGGTGATTTTTTTCTTTCTTTTCTCTAGCAACCCTTGGTTTGTTCTCGAGCATAGTTTCGGTATTGATACTTATTCGATTTTCTCACTTAAATTTTTGTGAAAAAGTGTGTTTCAAAATGGCTTAAATCACATTTAATATTAAAAAAAATAAAGGTCATTTTTTTTTACACTGGAAACTCGTTTCTTTTCTATTTTTGTTCTTATAATATTTTTCTACTTTTTGCTGTCCAGCATTATTTAATTTGTTTTCTAGCACAGTCATGTTATTGATCTTCATTCGATTTTGTTTGAGTTTAAATGAGAAAATGTGTTTTAGAATAGATTAAGTCAAGCTTTCTATGAGTTAATTCTAATCATTGCACTTTCTTCTTTTGTTTCTTTCTGGGAACTCTAAAAATGTTTCTTTTCTTTCTTTTTGTTTGTATCTACGATAATTTATTCCTTTTTTTTTTAACTAGAACTGTTAGATTAGTTTTCTAGCACTGCATTGTTGTCGAACCTTGTTCAATTTCATCTGAGTATAAATGAGAAGATGCGTTTCAGAAGGTATTAAATCACGTTTTCTAAAAGTAAATTTCTAATGATTGCACTTTCTTTTTTTTAAAAATATTTTTCAAGAAACTCTAGTGATATTTCTTTCGTGCTTGTTTGCGGGATAATAAAAAGAATATTTTAATTTTGTTGTCCCGCACAATTTTGATAATAATTATTATTATTATGATTTTGCAAAGTTTTGATGTTTATTCTTATTTGACTTTCTAATTCTTATTTGACTTTCTAATTAGTGTTTATATGAGAAAATGCGCTTCAAATTGGATAATTCACGTTTATTATAAATAAATTTTTCTGATTGCATTTTCTTCTTTTGTTTATCCTTGGAGCTCTAGTGATTTCTTCACTTTTTCGTTTGTCATGACGTTTATCTGCACGTTTTTGCGTTTGTTATCACACACTCTATTTTTTTTCGCTTAACTAAAGAACAATAGTAATTATTAGAAAATGCAATTAAAAAATGAAGAGGGTGGTTTGATGAAGCTATAAATGGTATCAGAGTAAAAACATAAAAAGATTTTTTTGTTTGAAAAGATTTTTTGTTGTAGTATTAAAGCGTATTCTAATCTATTTAGTGGCAAACGTCAAAAAACGCTGTAATTATTATTAATAAAAACCGAAAACCTCTTGTGTTTTATTTCAATCTAAGAAAACCTTAAATACATTCTGATGTATTACTCGTCTTTTATTTCTCAAAAAAGCATATTTTCCTTTTTTACGTCTTTGAAAGAAATAAAATTTATTTCAAACTTTATGAGCAATGAAATACAGCACTACTAAGTAGCGTAAGTCGTAAAATATAAAAATAAAAATTTAAATATATATATCCAACCAATGAAACATATTACTTCATGAGATATGAGAATTTCATAAAATGGAGAATTTTTTCTGAAGATAAAAGAAACTTTGAAATTTATAACAAATGTAGTAAAATACTAAACATGTTAATCAAAATGTATTATTTAAATTAAACTTTCACATTCGCGAATAAAATTCAAGGAAACCTTTTTTTGGCGAGTGCATAATAAAGTTCAATCGAAACTTTTATTAAACAGTTGTTTTAAAATGCGTTAAAGTTAAAGAATTAAAACAATAAGTTTAGTAATAAAGTTAATTATTATTATTCTTTTTTTGCTTTTGAAATAATTAGTGATGATTATACAAAATTGCTCATTTATATTGAATTTGAAGGAATTAATTATATTTCAATTAAGAGTAAAATTGTGTTTGTATAGCAAACAAATGGAACGCCTGTTATTGTTTTTTTTTCTGCCTGAATTGTTGGATGCGTCAAATAGAACTTTCTAAAACAGTTTCAATTTAAATTGGCTTTACTAAGTCATCTTCATTTGAAAAAGTAATCTGTCTTCGAAAGTGAATCAAACACAAATGGAGACATTGTTCTGATATCTCTTTCACCATCTTTTATGATTACTATTAGAAACTTCTGGGAAAAATTATTAAATACCGGTTTATTTATTGTCATTTTACCGCATTCAAACAAAACAGTAAAAAGAAACATAAATAAAATGTTATTCAAATTGTTAACCGTGAGAAAAAACCGTTTGTTAACTACTTTCACCCAATGCGATTCAACAACCAGAATTTTATAGCACAAACCAGACCACCTAGTACTTTGCATACCTATTATAACAGATATGTCTAAACTGTCAACCTCTTGATCGCAGTACGGGGATTCGACTCTCAGCGTAGACACCACATTATTTCCTTCATTCCCTTCAACACATAAGAGTTTCTAATGTCCAGTGCTTCCAAATTTGTGACCCTGGGCTATTAGAATATGATACTCTCATTTACGCATAGATGACGGCACTACAAAGCTCCTAAACTATCTCCAATGGCCAGCTTGAACCATGGCCTGTAGGAAGTCTTTTGAGGTTTTTGAAACCATGTTAGTTTTAAATGGTTAAAAGCAGTATAGTTTTGTATTCATTGTTTTTCAATCATACTATTTGTAAACGGTTGCAGAACCGTAAAGGTAAAAAAAAATGTTCTTCACTGTAAACTTTACGGTTAATTAAGTGGACAGACTGCTGCTGGCTATTTTATCATATTTTTAGAATGGAATATCTAACAGTGCATAAGATTGGCTCCTGAAAAAAATAAAATTCTGATTTTGAAGAAAAAAATCATAGTCGAAACTACCTGAATAGAGTAAATTTTAGCATGTTTCTGGCCCTATTGGAACATCAAAAGGCTCAGTAATTTTTGACGAAGCACTTTTACGAAGCACTTTTACGAAGCATTGACGAAGCACTTTTAATTTTAGCTAATATTAACAGTAAAATCTATTTTCATATCATAGATGTATATATAAAATTTCGTAGTTTCATTGTGGTACTTAAAAGCTTGACATAAAAACCATTGATTCGGATAAATTTACTTTTCAATTTTGCATTTTTTTTCTGAATGGGTAGTAATAATAAAATCTATATCTTTGAAAATCAGAAATTCTTTCAGGCTATTACCAAATGAATGGAAAACTCACCGAATACGGGATTTAAATACTGTATATTTTGGTATTATTAAGCAGAATTATGTTATTATGTTCCAGATTAGCATTACTATACAGTACGGTTATTTTACAAAAAATTGTTTTCTTCGTATGTGACGGATATCTTTTGAAACATGTCTTCAGAAAGAAAAATTTCAATCTAAGAAATCCATCTCACAAAATATCATGAACTTTTTCAATGGCAGACTAAATAAATATCACACAAAATTGAACATTTTATTGGAGATTTTAGAAAATCAAACATTAAATTCATTTTCTAGTCAGTCATGTCGAACAAAGATATCTGCAGAATAAGTCTAAATTAATGAGACTTACCCCGTTTCCTTTATGGAATTATAAAATTACCCTACATGGGAATCACTGCTCTAGTAAATATGGAAAGTAATACTTAGAAATACCTCTATTGAGTTTATATATTTCATGGAGAAAGAATTGTGGTTAAATTACCATAGTGCATAAAAATGATATTTCCGGTAGAAAAAAAACATAATTTTGGTTAATTAAAACAAAATATATGGTATTTGAATCATTAATTTGATAAGTTTTTCGTTTATGCAGCAACAGTTTATTGAAAATTCTTGTTTTCTAAATTACTGTTCTTAGTACCACTAGTTTTCTAAACAATACAAAAATTAAAACTGATTTTAACCGAATAAGTAGTTTTAAAGTTCGCTCTATGATATGATAATAAAATTACCAAAATTTATCACATTTACTAAATTTCATCACATATTGTAAACCCATATTTCATTGTTATCTCTACCAAAATTTTCACAAAAGTGCTTGAGAAAAAGAACCGAACATATTGATGTTCCCTATTAAATTTTACCATATTCTTATAGTTTTGACCATACTTTTACTCCTTGCGATCTTTGGTAGCATAGTTTGATATTTTCAATCAAAATAAAAATAAAATATCCTTTTTCAATGATATCATTAATAACTATGTATTTAGAAAAAGAAAACATTTAGAAAACTTTCCAAAATATTTGACCAAAATAGACAATATTTTATTTCTTGTTATGCATTAAGATATTCTCTGAAATTTCGAATGTTTATTGTCAACACATTACCTGAAATCTTAATTTTTTATTTTTCAATGATATGCAAATTCTAATGAACACAAGAATTAGAATCAAATTAGAAAGTAATAATCAAAAATCCGAAGATATCAAATAAAATAGAAAAGGATGCAAAATCAATCCAAGTAACAAACAAGGATTAATAATTTCAAGAATATTCAATCAACAAAATTATTTATATCCATTAATATGACAGGAAATAATTCCTTGTAGATAGTCTTCTAAAGATAATTCATTCAATTCAATAATTCACTGTGGATAGTCTCCCAAAGATAATGATTGTAATTACTCGATTCTACTTCAGAAATTAGTTTATCAATATTAGAATGTTTCTTTCCAAGGTTCATTATCTTTTATTCATTAGAAAAATAGGCACAGTTTCCTAATTACTAACCTAAGATTGAATAAATTAAATATGATTCCTGATTTAATTAAATTTTCGTTAGGAGCTTTCAAAATAAAATTGAATTTAGGACTTTTTTTCAAAACGGTAAATTTTGAAATTCTTTTCTCTCCTTTTTCCAATGCATTTAATATTAAATTAAGTTTATTCAATTTTTGATTTTCTTTTCATTTTTCTTTTTCGGAAGTACTTTGAAGAAAGATTAAAAATGAGGACCTTAACTTCTTTTGCAAAATGATCGAGATTTTTAAAAAAAAAATTCATTTCCTATTTTGAAGGAATTTCTAAGACAGCTTCCGTGTTTTGCCACTGAAACTTCGATAACGACGTGATTTCATTAATTTAAAGTGATTAGCAAATTATAAAAGAATTAATGGAGTAGTTAGGAAAGTATTTTTTATTTAATTTAAAATTTCTTGATTTTGTATAAATATTATTAAAGATTAAATATAACTCTTTCAAGAATATTTTGCTAAAAATTATACTTATTTCTATCCTCTTTTTTTTTGCTCATTTACTTTCATGGAGAAGCTTGATTTTGCATTAAAGTTTTCGTATTATTGGGTATTATATTTGAAAATTTTACCATCTGAAAATTAAATAAAAATGATATGGATATATTAGGGGGACCGAAAAGTAATGTCGTTTCGGTTCATTAAATATTCTTAAAGGCAATCTCCTCTAATCCAACCAGTCAGTCTTAAAAACCAATTCATTTTTTTTCGATTCAGTTTCGATCCTGTATTGAAAGGTTGTTGCTAATGCGGGTGAATATATTATTTATTGAAAATAAAATCTTGATAACACATAATAAATGCATCGAAACGATATTACTTTCCTTTCTCATCAAAATTTCCTAATGGGTACATGTAAAAAAAATTCCAACAGAAAAACCGTACCGTTTGGTAATAATATCTCAGGTAAAAAAAAGCATAATTGTGGTTAATAACACTAAAATATATGGTATTAAAGCCTTACATTTAGTAATTTTTTAATTCATGGGACGTGATTTATCGGAAATTCTGGTTTTCAAAATAACTTTTCTTATTACCACACATTTAGTAAGAAAATACAAAACTGAACAGTAAATTTAGCAGAATCAAAAGTTTTCATGGCATACTATAATACATTTACCAGATTTTACCTCATTTTTTAAATTTGATCACATTTTTTAAAACTTTATTGCTAATTTTACCAAAATCTTTATCAAAGGAAGTGTGCAAAAATTACCAAGCTTTTTGGTGTTCTCATAGAAATATAAATCTTGTGCATTTTACCATATCCTGGTAGTTTTGACTATATTTTTTTTTCAGTACAAAATATTTAACCACCTTCAATAAAACGATTCATCAATCCTTGAGCTGTTGTTCATATTGTGGAGAAACATTTCGTCATGAAATTATATGACTTTCAAATATTTGAAAGCACTATGACTTTCAAAAATTTGAAAACGTTTTGGTTTTTCTCTTCCATTTATTCATCCAATTTTAAAATCAATTTCCCTGAATGACAGGATTAGAAGTTATAGAAGTTACTTCGAATCCTTAAATATACATTTACTTACACTCCTTTTGTTTAATGCTGTATTTCTTCACTAATTGAGTTACACGGTGTGTTGCCTAATATCGTATTAAGCCTCACACTTCTCATATTCGTTTTCCATATTTAGAAGTAAAACAATTCATACTTATAAACAAATAAACAATGAAATTCATTTTTAGAAACAAATAAAGAAAGTTATAAGGAAATGTTCCCTCAGAGAATTTGTTCAGAAAACATATTTGTCATTAAGGTAAGTAAATTCGGGACTTGCAGCAATTGTAGTTTGTACTATACTCTGATTTATATTTCCCTTAACTTAACTCTAACAAGAGCTTTTTTCATATGCGTACAAATTGTTGTAAAGGAAATGTTAGACATTTTTGTAGCAAGTACAACTCAGAGAAACAACTCAGAATCATACAATAATATTAGATTGAAAAAGCAGAGTACATTCCCTAAAGCATCGTTACAGAAAAACTAAACAAAACCAAAAGACAACAGCCATAACATAATACTTAAGTATAACCTGAAAACTTCATATTCTGTCCTTGCAATCTTCATTTTCAGATAGACTTTCATTTAAGTGATATTACTTAAGGACGCCATTTTGACGCTTTTCTTGACGTTTATTTTTGCCCAATGAGCCGCAGTGCCCTCTAGTAACACTAAAAATAAAAATTTAGTTGATGCTTTAGAATAGAATATTTAACGCGCTACAGTTTGTAATATAGTGTCTCTGTCATATTTTTGTTTACTCCTGTGCGATTATATTTATATTACGAATGAACTGCGCTAAATTTCAGTAAAATTCGTTGAAATAAGATTAAATTGCATGAATGCATGCCAGTGTCTTGAATTTTTTTTTCGCATTGTGCTTCTGTGATGAAACATAAGACTTTTACAACAATTTCAAATCTTTTATTGCAGACTTTAGTTCTATTTTTTTGCAATTAATTCTTTTGTCATGGTTTAATTTATTCTTGTTTACATCATTCTGTTATGTAATAAATTCTACGACAAATAGGAAGAAATAACAATTTATATTGATAATTTGCTGAAAATTATTAACGTAGTGATTAAAAGCAATAACGCACATCCAAATTTATTCTTATTCTAATTTATAAGAATTAATAAAACGTGTCAATCATATAAATATGGGTTTTATTCATCGTAGAAGTATAAAAAATAAAATAGAAATTAAAATATTCAAATCACAATTCGTATTAGGATTTAAAAGAAAAGTGTTTTATCTTCATTAGCACTTGAATTATTTTATAGAACAAAAGAATGGTCAAACGATTGAAAGGATTTTTATAAATTCAATTAAAAACAATAAATAAAACAAAAAAAATTTTCATCTGACTGCGAAGTTGCCGTTTGGATAAACAGTAAATAATAAAATAAAACTTCGTAGAGTTTTAGAATTTTTGGCTTTTTGTTCTTGAAATAGGTCACAGAATTACACAATATCATTTAAGCTGAAGTTTGCTACCCAAAAGCATATTATAGTTTTATGAAACGAATTTTGCTTATTAAGTAAAATTTATAAATTTTTTTTAATAGTACATAAAAATGCACTCTAGGAAGTTAACTTTAAACTTATGTAACCCCTATTTTTTATTTCAATATAAAACAATTTTTTTACTTAAATCTAAAAACAATTTACTCAAAAAAGTGATCATTGTTTCTTTACTCTATACTTACAACAAACATTTTTATACCAATGATTAATGTTTAAATAAATGTAATGTGAAAGCTATATTTAACCTTATAAAATAGATAAAGAATTAAAAAATTTTATGATCAGAATTTTAAAACATTCACAATCTCGATTTTAATGACGAATTTTACTTCCTTCTTTGTTACTTTCATATATCTGGAACTTCTCTCCAATTTAATTATTTCGCAAAATAACGAACAAGTAATAAAACTGCAAAGAAAATTATTTATTTTATGACAAATTCGACTTAGTAATCTTCAAACATCGCACAAACATAATGAAGACACATAGAATTTTAGAACATTCACAATCTCAATTTTAATGACGAATTGTATTTCATTTTTTAGCACTTTCGTATATCTGGAACTATTCCCCATTTAATTATTTCGAAAAATAACTCACGAGTAATAAAGTTAAAACATAAATCATTTATTTTATGACATATACGATTCCATCTAGTAATCTTCAAACATCACACAGACATAATGAAAAATGCAAAATATAAAACGTGCTTTCTACTATCTTAAAGGTAGAATGTAATATCTTGAGAGCTTTCTTCACATACTCAAGCATTTTCAATTTTCAATATCAATATTGAAAGGTAAAAAAGGAAAAATAGATATGAGTATTTTTCTTTGTATGTCTTTTTCTCGCCCTCGTTCCAGAAGAAATCGATAAAATATTCCATCCTCATATAAAGACGACAGCGGCATATAAGAAGCGGAATTCCGTCTAGGTCTAGATCATCAAAACGTTCCCATCATCTCGAAAACTTTGTTGGGAGAAGAAAGAATGATAACACTTCAACTTCAACTCTTCATAAAAGCAAACTCGGCAAAAAGGAATTGGTATTTCATGGAATAAGGGAAGAAAAGTACATTATACTGAAGGTAGCGGAAAATTTATGAAGCTGAGGATTCTTTTGGATTTTAAATATTCAGAGTATTGCGTTAAGTGAAACTTGAAATTTCAGTAAAAGTGGATTAAGTTCTTAAGGAATAATAGTTACCTTGCTTTTCAAGAACTACTTAAGGAACTTTTCCTGGGAAAAAAGGTTTTCTTAATGTTTCAAAACACCGGAACAAGTTCATGTTAATATTCTAAATGTTTTGATGATGAATATGTGGAATAGTTTGCGGTTGCACTAAGAGAAATTGATAGATATAGTTGCGTGTAAAGAATGTATCATGCGTTATAGATAGATTGAATGTAGAAAAATCTCATTAATAAAAAATGGATTTATATATAAGTATGTATATCTAATATATATAATTCTCTTACGTGGCTCCCGAATTTTGGCTATATTTCTTTTCCGACGGTGGCAACGTTTGCTTTGTTTTGTTTACGTTACTATTTCTCTTACACGGCGAATCGACCAATGATTGCCGCTAAAAATGTCACATGCCGAATGTAGCTGAGGTGGCTCAACATATAGCGCTTTTAAAAACGGAAACTGAAACAACCAGAGAGCATCAGCTGCGGCAATCTCATACTATTAAGCTAGGCAGAAGTGAGTAGTCTTTGTCGATAGATCTCCATTTTAGTATTTTGTCGAAGGCACTTTTTTTCACGAATTTATGTATTACGAATTTACTTGACGATTTCTGATTTATATCACGAATTATACAATAGCACATTTCTAATAGGTTTAACGAATTACATGTCATTTATTTGAATTCAAATTTATTTTAATGACTTAGTATTGACTAAAAATATGTAAATTTTTTTGGAAAAAAGTTTTTTATATGGATTTGAATAATTGTTTTGAATTCTTAGAATTTTGTGCATTTGCAATGTACCTAAGTTAGAAGCGAGCAAAGCGAGCTTGGTTTGCGAAGCAAACCATATAAGATAGCGTGGTAATTTTCGAGGGTTGGCGAGCGTTAACGAGTAGGGGGCGCAGTTCATTAGTATATATAAGTAAGTATATATATAGAGAGAGAAAAATATTCTTTTTATTAATGATATTTTCCTTTATTTAATGTTAGTACTGCTGGTTCTGATGATGCTGTTGTTTGATTTAAAAGGTTAATAGAATCATCACTAAGTGATTCGATTCAGAAATCAATATATAGTTATTGTGTTGACTAAAACATAAATTTTTTGTATGAGTAATAAGTTTTCTAAGAATAATGATGTTTTTTCAGAGTTTTTGTAATGATTATTTTAGAAAAAATATTTTTTTAGTATTTTTAAGCATAAAATTTCGAAAAAGAAATTTAAAGAAATCTAATCTGCAATTATAATATTCGCAATGAGCAGATACTTTTTAAACTGTATTGTAGCATTTATTTCCTAAATATAAAAATGACCGATTTTAAGCTTTCATTTGTGCTCCCGGAGAGTAAAATATATCAATACATAGTTTTTGTGATGACAAAAAATTAAGATATCAATCCATAATTATCATGTGTGGATATCAATGCATAGTTATAGAGCTGACAAAAATTTTGATAAAATTATTAAGGTTTCCAAGTATAATTTTATTTTTTTCAAATTTTCTAAATGACTCTTACACAAAAATAGTTGTTTTAAGTATTTAAAAGCCCAAAATCAAAAGATTAATTAAAAAAAAGTCTAATCTAACAATTATAATATTTTAAAAGTAGAAAAACTTTTGAAAATAATCTAAATATCTCCTCATATATTCAATGTACAGAATAGTAAATGATTAAAATTTCAGAACAATTGAATAATTTATTGCAGAGTTACAGTAACAAGTTCAATAAGGTTGACCCGCCTCTAACCTGGATACAAGCTGCCACACGGGGTGGCATAGACCGATAAAGCTCCCGGATAATCTCTTGTGGTATTTCCTGCCAAATTCGATCCAATTGTCGAACGAGGTCACCAACATTCCGAGCCAGATGGAATCGCCTTCCCATCATATCCCAGACATGCTCGATGGGAGAGAGATCTGGTGATCTGGCAGGCCAAGGAAGAGTTTGACAAGCTTGCAACACGAGCCGTATGTGGTCTGGCATTGTCCAGCTGAAAAACCAGTCCAGGGCGCTGCAAAAGAAACGGTAGCAAAACAGGTCTCAGGATGTCGTCGACGTACCTCTGTGCAGTAAGTGTACCTCTAATGACGACCAAAGGGATCCAGCTGTCTAAGGAAATGGCACCCCAGACCATAATGTCTTGTTGAGGGCCAGTGTGGGGTGCAATAGTGAAGGCAGGATCCCCCCTCTGCCCTGTGCGTCTCCAAACACGTCTTCGATGATCGTCATGACACAGTTGGAAGCGGAATTCGTCACTACAGACTATACGTCCACAGTCGGCATCATTCCAGCCTGATCGAGCGTCGATTTTGCGCGTCTCAGTGCGTTCTTGCTGCGTCGATTTTTTTTGTTATAGAGTGTGTTTGTAAAATTTTTCGATTGAGACAAATCTACACGGAGAAAAAAATTCTGGAAAAATTACTGTACGCTATTGTAATGACATTTCTGGAAAACATAATTCTTGTAATAAAAACCAAAATATATGGATTTTAAACTATTCATTAGGTAGTTATTTCGTTCATACAGAATATACCAGTTTACCGGATATCCTAGTTTATAAAATTATAGTTCTTATTACCACACATTTAGTAAAAAATACAAAATTGAAAAATAAATTTAACCGAATGAATGCTTTTATGCCATGCTCTAAAGCATCATGATAAAATTAAGAAATTTTATGAAATATTAAAAAACGATATTTTAGTTTTATCAACATTAAGCACTGCGGTTGAAATTATCGAGATTTTTGATATTTCCATAGAGACGGAAACACTGTATATATTACCATATTCCGGTAGTTTTGAATCTACTTTTTTTCTCAGTTTGGAATATCACTAGTTGTCCGTTATCAATAGAGCCATTTTTTTGCGAATGATATTGTGTATTTTATCTTGAGAATTTAAAACATGTTTTGCTAAATCTAATTACATAAAAATACCAAGAGAGATAAATATGAATAAAAAATTAAAATCACTTAATCTTTTTGTCTCTTTTTATGCATGGTTTTTAAGTTTTGCGAATGATTTTGTAGTGTTAATTAAAAAACATTCAAATATTTTTCAGAATTTTTCCACTCAGTGCGAAAAACTGGTATTAAAGTGTAATTTAGCAATCAATCGAGTAATTTACAAATCTCTAACAAAATAAGAGTTATTCACGTTCTTTATCACAAAATCATATAGAATAGATTGGTTCGTTTTGATATTCAACAATAAGAAGAGTATTGTAACTAGCATTTATTTATTTCAGAAAAAAATATCTATGTGAATTTTAAGTATTTTGAAACTCACTATAAGGTAATTTTAATATACATTATTGTAAATATGCGATGTATTTTGCGAAATAAGACACATTCCTTTATCTGCTTTTTTTAAGCAAATTTCTTTCGACATAATAAATAGAAAAAATTATGCTCCAAGACTACGGTTTTTCTCATAAAAAATGCATATCTTATTTTCTTTTTAAATTGTATTCTCTTCTGTCTATGAATATCGTGTGTGTGACTACCAACGATTTAAATTCGATTTTCAGATCCATTATCGTTTACATTTATCCTTTTCTTGAATCCCTTACCACTTAGGGAATTTTGAGTATCATTTTAGTATGATGCTTTTTTTATGTGCAAAATGTTACCTAACTGAGTGAGACTATAAAAATATGATAGAATGTTTTCAAAAACTGCTTACATATTTATATAGCAGAATCTTCCAGTGTATAGTGGCAGAATTGTTTTAAAAATGAAATGTAATATTTTATTCAAATTGGAATATGATATTTTATATCCTTTTTTTCGATGCTATAAATAAATTTTACTGATTTTAGTATTTAAAAATTTGAAATACGTTTTTGTATTTTCGCAAAAGAACAATAAAACGATGAAATGTTAATATACATGCATTTAAAAAAGCGGTATAAAATGACATAAAACAATGTTTTAAAAAGATCTAGAAAATATTTAATTTATGATCAAAAACTGTGCACTCTTTTGCAAACAAACATTTTCATATATTTCTCAAATCTTTCAAAAACATTGCAAAATTGTTTCAAAAGGCCCGGTCATACATATACAGAATCAAATTCTATAAAGATCTTGATGATATTATATTTTATTTTATTTTTATTTTATAACCGTCACCCAACAGCAGACCCAATTTTTTGGATTTAATACAACTAATGTTCAACTCTGTAACCTTGTAATTTTGAGCCCAATTCAGAAGACGAGAGAACTCCTGGATCAAGCATTGGGGGAAATTTGCCTTCGTGGAAGACTTTTTTGATGAAACTAAACCGCATTTGCATTACATGAGAGGAAAACCTCAAAAATCTTCCACGTTTTGCCTGACGGCAAGGGGAATGTAACCCAAGATCCGTCTACCACTGAGTGTATTTTACGTCAGCACTGTGGATGAGATTATATATTATTTTATAACCATTGTTAAACAGCCGGCTACTAATGTTAAACTCCGCAGCCTTGTAATTTTGAACGCAATCCAGAAGACTAGGGAACTGGATCAAGTATTGCGAGAAATTTGACTTCGTGGAGGCCGTTTTGATTTAACTAACCAGCATTTGCGCTACACGGAGAGGAAGACCACGAGAATCTCCCACGGTTAGCCTGACTACAAAGGAACTCTGACCCATGATCCATCTACCAAAGGATATTTCAAGTCAGCACTGTGGTTGGTGCAAACCGGATGCGGATTCGTATCGACCTACTTTGGCTGGGATTCGAACCTGGTACACCCCATTGGAAGGTGAACGCTCAATCCTCTGAGCCATTGCTGCTCTGGATGAGATTATAAGGGATTATAAGGGAAAGTCGAGACTTAAATTTGTTCCCTTTAAATCAGGAATCATTATATAAAAATTTTAAGCCACTCTTTTCGCCTCAATTATTCACCTAATTTAGTCATCTGTTTACTTGAAGAAAATGTCGTTATGTATTTATTCACTGATCAGGAACCATACTCACTATCACGAAATTTAGTATTTAAAAATAAATAAAAAATTTTATTGTTATTGCATCATACTTCAAATTATTTGCGAAAGTCAACATTTGTAACAAATATGAAGTGTTTCAATGAAATCTCAAAATTATTCAATAATTATCTAGCGCTTTATGTTTCCAATATTTGTGTACTGAAATTGAATCAACTGAGCGTGAAAGTTCTGATGTGCGTAAAAAATATATTAACGCATCAATATAATCATAATTGTTGCCAAATGATACTGTAAATGGTTTGTGTTGATGTGAATGAAAGTTTTAAAAACTATTTTCTGTATCTAATGTGAAGTCACTGGGAAGGGCAATAAATAGCATAAAAGTTAAAATTATTACTGAAATTCTTTTAATGCATCGTTATAAGCATGCCAGTTCTTTGCGTAATTGCGAAAAATTAACTAATTATTTTCGATATTTTTTTTCTCCGTAAAAAATCGGGTATCCAGCTTGTCAAGAAATAAAACTTTGCAATTTACAATTAGAAAATCCTTCTGGTAAAATTACTGTATTGTATAGTGCGGACATTTTTGAAAAAAAAAAACATAATTCTGGTAATAAAACCAAAGTACATTCGAAATATATACCATTCATTTAGAAATCTTTTCTGTTTATATGGCAAGGCTTTACCGGAAATTCTGGTTTTCAAAATTATTGTTTCTATCACCACTCATTTAGTACAAAATACAAAATTTAAGAATAAATTTTTAATCGAGTAAATGGTTTTTAAGCTATGCTTTAAGAAATGATAAAATTATTAACTAACTCTTCTGAACTTTTCCACTTCTTCATTAAATTCTATCAGGTATTATAGCATATTTAATATTAAATTCAACCAAAATCATTATCAAAGCCCTTCGATAAAAATTGCCGAGTATTTTGGTGTTCCCAAAGAGCCAGAAACACGGTAAATTTATTGTAACAATATTCTGAGAGTTAAGACCATACCTTTTTTCTCAGTTTCCTGAAAAAAATCTAATTTTATAAAGCAGTATCTTACTTCAACAAATAATTTGTGGCAACTAGAAACAAAGTCGTAATGTTTTGTTCCCTCCAAAGTCACTTTAATTTAAGAAACTGAGTTAAAGAATTCCATCTGTAGCACTGTTACTTTTTTTTGTTTTGTTTAAGAAGTATCAGCAAGGCACACTAAATGGCCTTCTTTACTGGAACGTGGGTAATTCAATTGAATAGGAAGAAGCAAAATCGCGGCCGTTTAATATCATTCTTACAAACGACGCCATTAGCATACACCATTCGTTGCCACAAAAAAGAATAAATTTAGATCTCGCGTAAAAAAAATAATGAAGAAATGCTATAACGGTTTAAGTAATCTAAATTTACGTACCAAGATCTTTACGATGTGGTTATATTCCATTTTAAATCAAACTTTAAATGTATTTTGATAGTAATAACATAAACAAGTTTTATTTTTTCTGCATTGGTCTGAATTCGAATAGTAATGAATCTGAAGTTATTATATCATTAGTGAGGCACCTCTACTTTTGATCGTTTTAAAATGCACATCCTTAACATTTTTAGGAGCAGAAATTTTTAATATAAAAATTTAGTCAAGAAAAACCTAGAGAATTGCAGTCATGCTCTATTCAGAATCACAATAAAGCGATTAACTTTATCTTTACTTTTTTTCCAAAATACAAAGTGACTGAGTAAAAACCGCGTTGTTTAAGCGATAAAATAAGTAGCTTTTTTAGTGATTTATATAACCAACAAAAATAACACGGCCAGGTTTTACCCCACTGGAATTGTTAAAGTCTAACGTTAACATAAATATTTCTATTTTGTACGGCTTTTGGTACGCTTTATAATAAGTGAAGAAATATGCTATAGCTAAGCTAAGAAATTGGTTAAAGCTAAGTTTCAGAAATTTTCTAAAGTCAAGCTTCAGAAATTTTCTAAAGCCAAGCTTCAGAAATAAGCCTAAGATAAAGGTTACATTTTTGAGTAAGTTAAAAATAACTTGTATATATAAGAAAATGATAATTTAAATTAGGTAGACTTCGAATCACAAAGTAACTAAGGCCTTTTACGCATGCATTCCTATTTAAGGAAAACTTATTTCCCTTTTATGTGCCGTTTTTGTTATTTCTTATTTGTTTCTCTTAAAAATAAACTTTATATCTTTATTAAAGTTTCTTAGAGCTAGTTTTTACTGCATTTATGTAACTTATATAAAATGTTTTCCCTCTTAAATACATTTGATTGACAAAAATAGGTCTACACCAAAAAAATTACAGCGGTTGACTTTGATAGGCATTATTATAGATAAGTTAAAATCTATATATTAGCTGCTTTAAAACAATTATTTATTATAAACAGGGAACGTTTATATAAAGATTATACCTTTCCGTAAAAAATCATATAAATCTATTAATCAGATTGATTAAAAGAATTACTCAGAGATTAAGAAATTCCCCCCAAAAGTTCTCATAAACATTAAAACTCCTGGAAAATATAAAATGGTTACCATTACAACAAATGCCAGTTACTATTTACAGTAACTACATATGCTAAATGTAATATTACTCCCTTTTGTAAAGTAAATAATTACACAGTCCAAGGTACAATACTCTACTTAATGCATAGTCTTAGAGTCCAAGTTAAATGCCATCCAAGATGCAACACTTTTACCCATACGTAGTTTTCGAATACACGTAGAATTCGAAACTAAAATACGTGCAGTCCTAGGTACAGCACTACTCATTTCGTAGTTTTCGAATGAGCTCCCAATTGATTCTCAAAACTACATTGTAGTCATTTTCGATCATATTAAATATTTTTTTTTATTGGGATAAAGGTGAGTACATAATGATTATATTTTTATTACATATTTGGGCTCTAAATTTTTAGTAAAAATCTAACCATAATTTTAAAAAATATGCATTAAAAGAAAATATGAAATAATAGAAAAAAAAACTAATGATATCAAACTTTTTAAAAACTCTCAAATATAAATGCATTGTAGAATTCCGAAATTTATAATAAATATTAGAAATTTTTGTTTCGACTTTCCGAAAATAATAATAATAATAGTAATTAAATTAATCATAAAACTTAGCATCGCTATTCAATTTACTTTGTATTTCAAAATATTTTGCGACCCTTGCTTGTTTGAGTATTTGAAATATGTTTTTTATTGGCTAAGCAATTATTAAAAACTTAAATATACTTTGACGTTTCTGCAAGTTTAATTAATACAGTTCACTAGAACGCTTTGCTTTTTTAAACGTAAATACCAAAACCAAAAAAGAGAAAAAAATACTATCATCAGCATTTTCTCATTCTTCTTATAATTTATATACTGCATTTCAGAGCTTAATTTGAAACAGCATTTAATTGCATTTTCCCTATAAAGATGATACTTGGTTACTATGACAACCAATGCAGAGCCCTAACGCATCATTTGTTGTTTCTCCTCCATTTCTTCTGGTAGAATGCGAAAATTTTTCGTTTTCTACTCTCTGTTTATTTTTGTTATTTTTTTTTAAAATTTCGTCTCAGGAGATTGAAATGTTCACGGGGGTGTAAGAAATGAAAATGGGTCTCTCCGCTTGGAAAAGCAAACATATGAAGCGTAATTTTTGTGGTATTTCTTGAAGAAATGTAAGTTATTAGAATCGTTGAAACATTAAACGGTCTGATTTTAGGCGCCTATTTTCCATGTTCAGTGCATTTATGAAAGTTCCATTAAGCGTTAAGGCTTATTGCGTACAGTGTAAATATTAATTTCCATTTTGGAAAGTTATCGTTTGCTTAAATTTAAAATTTTTTGGTGGTTTGCGGAATTGATTTTCTTGAAGAAGTTTTGTGAAGGCGTTTTAATTAAAAATGTTATGTGATTAATACCCATCAACGCTTAGGCGTACATTAATTTTTTTAAAAAGAAATTCACTTTATTGTGCATACAAGTTTTTAACTTTATATGGAGCAAGTAACTTTTCATTTAAGGTATAAAGACCATATTTTCATACATCAAGATATGAAAAAGTATATTGGTAGATAAATTTTAAAAAAGGTAATAGCTTAAATATTTTAAATAGATTAATAACTGTTATCTAATTTATTGTTTATATCAAAGAAATTATATTCATTTTTAAAATAGTAGTATGCTTAAATTTAGTACTATTAATTTTAGTGGAAATTTTTGAAAAAATTTTTATCAATTTTTTAAGGTTATGTTTCAAACAATAAATATTTTCCTTTTCATGCTCATCAACGCTTACATGTAACACTAAAGTCACGAAAGAAAATCTGAACTTTTCATGCGGAGAGCTTTTCACATTAAAATAGCAAATCGAATATTTTGTTAATAAAGTTTTAAGCTGTATATAGTTCCCTGCATCAGCATCATAACGTGAATAGACTAATACATAAATTGCAAAGAAAAAAAAGGAAAATAATTTAAGTATCTTTACGATTGTTATACTGCTTATTGTTTACATTAAAGAAAAAATAATTCACTTTTCCAAAGTAATAGTATGTTTGACCTTAAAATCAATTAAGTGATTCGCAAATTTTTTTAGGAATGAGTAAGAAAATGTTTGAGACAGTATTCACATATATAAAGGTGGCGTTTTACATAACCATGGACGCGTTGATAATAACATGCTAAAATTAGGAAAAAACTTTTAATGCGAGAAGTATTTTTGGAAAAGATCAACCGATAGGCTTAAAATCATATTTATAATGATCACAAAGTGAAATTATTCAAGCATATTTATTGATAAAAAGAAAAGAAAACATATATTTTAAACTGTTGAATCATTGAATTAAGAAGACTGTTAAGTTTCTTCTTAAAACAGATTAGGAATGCTACACGGAGAAAATAATTCAAGTAAAACTACCGTATAGTATGGAAATGAATGATACTGATAAAAAGAAACCCCAATTATAGTAAATAAAACCAAAATATACGCTTTAATTTGATTTGGAACTATGTTTTGGTAATTTCTTCGTTCTTTTAGCAATTGTTAATCGGAAATTCTAGTTTTTAAAATTATAGTTCATATTGTCCCCGATTAAGAAATTCCTATAAATTAAAAATAAATTTAACCAAATAAATGGTATTTCATGCCATGCTCAAAGATATTATGTTAAAATTACCAAATGTTACCACATTTACCATGTTTGTTCCAAATATTATAAAACCATATTTTATTGTTAACTTTACTAAAATCACTAGCAAAGCACGAAACACTAACATCACTAACAAAAATTACCTAAATTTTTGCAGCTTCCATATAGAGCCAGAAACATGGTAAATTTTACCAAATTCTATTATTTTTGACAGTAATTAAAAAAAATGTTGTTGTTAAAAACCGTTTTCAAAATTTTCGAAGTTCACTTACAATTTTAAAATTTAGAAACAAGACTTAACATCACTTTTAACTTAAATGGAAACAGCGTAATTGCCATGTAGTACGGTAAACAGAATTTTTGCCACCATAGCACATACAATTTTAATTCCTATAGTTTTCTTCCCCGAGATTTACAAAATATTCAAAATGATAGCACACTAAAAATTATTGCGCAAATAAAAATATGGAGTGTTACGTAAATACTCAGAAATGCCAGATAATAAATAAAAATAAAAATGATGGAGTGCCTTTATAATATTGAGCTTATGCGATTTAAATGTCAATGCCGATTTAAAATAAGTTGTCATAATAATACTCTCTTTGGAAACTGAACTTATCCAAATAAAGTCTTAGCCGCTTTCCGGTAGCCATGATATGAGGGAAGTACTCTATGAAAACAGTCCACGTCTTCGGAAAGAACTTGATGTATCTGAATACAGCTTGGAATAATTTACCTTAGAATACTGCCTTCAAGCAATTTCGAAATATCTTAGTCAGATTAGAATGTTTCATCAACTGCTTCAGGGCAGATAAATGACTTCCACTTTCTAGAAGTCCATGGATCATTTAACACTGCAGCACTATCTCCATAATAACCCTCATTTCCAGTTGGGTGCTGTAACTATTAACAGTTAAACTGGCCGTTTGAATTTAATCAACATTTTGATAGTCTGTAGTTATTCAAATCCGTATCAAAGTTAATAGTGCGATTTAACTTTAATATTTATTTTTAGCGATATATTTGAACTTGGTGAATTCTTCATAAAAGAAAAATAAATATTTCAATTGGAAAAGTTACAAAAATTTACTCAGAGAAAATAATCCCAGATAGCAATGAATCTTATAGTAAACATTGTATTTGCAGTTTCCTTTAATTGACACAACAAGGTTGAATGATTAATCATAATTCCGATAAAGCAGAAATGTTTCAATGCCAATATGGGCTTTTTTTAATATTGAATAAAAGCTCGCATAAACCTTTAGAAAATAATATCATTTCTAACCTTTCATTGCAAACCTTGTTTTTGAACTTTTTTCCCCTGGTGTGTTAAGGTTATCAAACGCCACATTTTTATAATGATGATGTGTAGCGTTTTTAAATTCAATCTCGATATAAAATGGCTATGTATGCACGATTGATGCGTACCTTATTGTGAATAATCTAGCATAATTAAATAAAACATACAAGTTCACATACTTGTTAAAACATACTTGTAGTTTCAAGCTTGCATGATTTATCATTTACAATCCTTGTTGAGGTTTTGCGATTAAGGTTTCTGCTATATGAAAAACAACCAGACAATGCTATCTGCACCAATAGAAATTTCTCGATAAAAATGGCGAAATATAAATTCGTTTAATTGTTATTTACTATATTCAACCAAAACAGTCGAATTACCATATACAGTTAATAATAAAACTGCTAAGTGTGAGAATCATTTATTGATTGTTTTTAAATACTGTTTAACAACCAGAATTCTATACGCGCCAACTAGGATCAACGTATGAAACCATTTTGTTCCGTGCTGTTGCGTACGTACTGTAGCTGGAAGAACTAATTGATCAATCTCATGACCGTCTAAACAAGGTAAATAAAGCAGTACTCACAAAGCTCCAATATCGGTTAAAGTTTTATTTTTATGATTTAGAAATTAGGCTAGATGTAAATGGTTACATAACCGTAAATTCTTGTATTCACGATATTTTCACAATTCTAGTAGTAAACGGTTTCAAAACCGTAAAGGGAAAAAATGTTCCTAGCAATAAACTTTATGATTACTGTTAATTATTGTTTAAACTTATGACATAGTAGGATTGAATGATGCTGATTATTTTACCGTCATTTTAGAATGAAAATTCTAACAGTGCGTAAATAAATCGAACAATCTTAATTTAGTTCTTAGTTAAAACAATCTGAATTAATTCATTCGTAAAATACTATTTTACACGTTAGTAAAATACTATATCCATTATGTTCTCAGGAAAAGTAATGAAAAAAACAATTAAAGACAGCAAAATGCATCTCCTTTTTAATAAATTTGCTCATCTTATTTTTATAAATGTATTATATAATATCCATGCCATTTTTTTAATGCCCGTTCCACATCTTTCAGACAATTCCTTTTTTATAGAATCACACAAGTTCTTGAATCAAAACTTGTTCTACCTTGACGTTAAAAGTTGTTTAGTACATTTCAGAGTTTTGTAATTATCAAAACAGTTCAAAATCTTAAGACACCAGGTTCTGTGCTTATGGTGGAGAGAGAAAAAAACAATGCAACCGAACTCTAACTACTCTTGCGAAGACCCCTTTAAGTCATTTTTTATTTAATTGTTGACTTTAATTGGTCGAATTAGAAACAATGGGTTTCTGAATTCTATGTATAGAATATAAACACATATTTATTTTTAAACATTCTGGCTTATTTCAGACCTGTTCAAATGCCACCAAATGAAAAAGAATAAATAAAAAAAAGGCTGAAACATTTAGGACATTCTATTAAATTTTAAATGTTATGAGGATTTATTATGAAATAATTAAAATAATCTTAATCAACAGATATTAATTAATATGCAAATCTTAATTTACTTCGTAAAACGATCTTAATTACAATTTTACTTCTCCTATTTTAACTATATTTTTCCCCTTCATGTTTATATTTCGCGTAAGTATAGCCATTGTTTAATTATTTTATTTTTATTCAATTATTTTTTGGTTTTTAATTTTACATTAAATAAACACCGCAAAAGCAACACTGTAAACTCAAATGAAAATTCTTAGGGAACACTCTTTTTTTTTCATTGATTCAGATGAAATATAAACAAGAAAATGAATTAAAATGGGAGCTGAGAATACTATACATTAGTTAGTTCGATTCTACTGCATAGGTGCCAACATGTACTGCAATCGAGAATATTTTTTCTTAGTGGCATTAATAATTACATTTTAGCGTAATTATTTTAATAACTAAAATTAAATATTAAATTATGTTACCTACCTTGACAAATAAGTAATTCAAACATACGTGTATAAGATGGATTAGTTAGGCAAATATCCATATGAGTGTTGAAAAAACAGCTTAACTTTAAAAAAAAATCATAAAACCATAAGAATTATAAGACTAACACTCTCTGAAATCTTTCTTAACAACCGTACAAGTTGTCAGCTATGCTATTGTCGTTAATTTATTCATCAATGAGGCAATCTCTCTAAGCCATTAATTTTATTCGCTAGATATGCTAATTTCAAGATATTTAGATATGACGAGTCAAATTAATTCCGATTATGCCAAACATAGAACATTTCTAAGATTCCATTTCCTCCAAACGATTTCACTAATCAAATTTGATAACACTATACCGTTTTACGATCTTTAGTAGATATTTGTAAATTATCTAATAAATAAAGACTTCCGTGCAATCCTTTATGTTTGGCATAATCCTTGAATTATATCCAAAAATAATAAGTGAAGACTATTTCATTTTAACTTTCTATGTCAACGATTCGTGTTTGAAAGAATTTATATGTTGCTTTAATTTTACTATTAAATTTTTTAATCTTTTATTTTTGTTTCCCAAAAAAGTAAAGAATTTTGAAGAAAAAAAACATAAAAATGGCTTCTGATAAGGGGAAAATTTAAGACTGCTGTCACTTTTCGAAATAATAAGTTGACATTTTTAAGAAAAATTCATATGCTTTGAAATTCTTAAAGAATTAAACTATCGCTTTTTTGAGAAAGAAGAAATTCGATTTTACGGAAAATAAGCTAATCATTAGTGATAACAAGCCGGTGATATGAATAAAAATTGTATTTATTTATTTCTGGACATATTATGTAGCAGTCTGAACATAATTACGCAGTAAATTATACAATTATTCGAGATATTATAATTGAAAATTCCCTTATAAGTGCAATTATGTTACAATAATACACACAATAATACCATAAATACAATTACAATACAATAATTTACCTCATAATACAGTTAATTTTAGTATTAAATTAAAATACGAGTGTCCCATTAAATATGTATAATACTGGATTGTAAAAAATTCCAGGTCTAATTACGGTATAAAATACCGGCTCTAACACGGCATAAAATACAGTAATTTCTACAGTAATATTTATTTAATTCGAATGATTCAGCGATTTTACGATAATTATTACTGTAAAAAATACGGTATGTTAGATTTTTTGTTCCGTAAAACGTCCTAGTAAAAATTTATTTTACTTTAAAAAATACTGTCCTCCTGAACGCCAGTAGATTTTACCGTACTATGATCCGGAATCTTTTTACAGTGTTTCTAACGAATAGAGTTCTATGGTAGATGTGTCTGAATTTCGTTTTCGGATTAAGCGTGTTTTTAATAACGATGTTGCTTTTCTTCTTTTTTTTTTTTTTTTTTGTTAGAAATTTTTGTGATTTAAGCAAAATGTATGACAATTTTTATGGCTTATTAAATTAATAGATTACATGCTAAATGAAATCAAAAAACAGTACCGTGTTTTTTTTTTAATTTTATGAAAACTGTAAAGAAGAAACTTTTTAAAAAATTATCAATTTTTTTTTTCTAATTTCAAAAATAGAGCAAATCAGAATAAATTGAATACACGATTTAAAAACCTTTCTATCTTTTATGGTTGTTCAAATATTCTGAGCAAAATTTAATTATGCATTTATTATTTTTTTTCTTCTAGAAAATATAACTGTACTGTATAGTCAGTCGATTTTATCAATCTTTCTTAGTTTCGTTTTTGAAAGAGGAAACAGCGCACATCCTGACTATGCTTTTATCGGAATGTGAGGGATGAAAACAATTTCCGGCTTTCCGTTCGCTTTTTCCCGATTTTGCTAAATTTTCATTTTTATCTTTCTGGAACTGCGCAGAAAACATCTGATTGTTTGTTCGCAGTAAGCAAGTAAAAAAAGGGCTGAGTTTAATTTCTCGCGATTGTTAGTGATGTCAAATGATTGAACATAGTGAATGAATAAATCTTGACTTTTTTACATAGAAAAGATTTAGATTGGCGATAAGCAGTTTAAAATAAAACAAATAAAGTTATTTTGCTCTTATGTTGAAATATTTTGAACGAAATCAGAAGGTAATTTGAATTAATCTTATTTGATTGGGAGAAATGGAAATAATCTGAACTGTCGCACTCTCCAAAATAAAACGTGTTGCGTAAGTGCCACAACAATTATTAAACATCAATAAGACATGCTACCTCAATTTAATCTGAAGGTACCGTAAAATAGTTGAAGTTTGGTTTACACATTTAGACGATTAGGCGATTCAACGATCCTTGAGCTGTGTTTCGTTAATTTTAAGAATCATTTCGTCACGAAATCGCGTGTATGAGACGCGAACTGTCAATTATTTGATAAAAATATTTTCTCAATCAATTCATCATACAGCATTGAGGGTGATTTTTAACAAGAATGGTGAAATTAGATAGATGACAAGATGATCGAAAGCAAAATGATGATAAAACCAGACGCCTATATGGTTATCAAGTAGTTGGCCTCTTACCAGAGTTTTCCATTCATCAATCCAAAATATCCTCGAATTAAGTTAAGAAATCTTATAAAATAACCCTTTAAATTAACGGTGAACTCTTTTATTTTTGTTTAAGTGCGTTGCAGTTATGGACTAAGAGCTTTTTTCTCGAAAAAGGAGTCATTTATATAAATTAATACGCAACTCTATTAATTTTGCAGATGTTCGTACAAATATGGGTACTAGACTTTTCTTTATAAAAAAAGGAACACTACGGTATTAAAGAAAGGACAACTCTCTGTTTTTTACAGAAATACCATAGAGCGTAAAACACAAAACCCCTTTTGTCTGCGGCACTAATTGTAACTCTATTATTTGAAATAAAGGAAATAATTAATAGTTTTATTTGTTTTATTTTAGCTGGGCTCTTCGAAAGTGGAGATGAAGGCCTAGAGTTAGCATTCCGTCAAGCTGTGGATCACGTAAACGCAGACACTAATGTATTACCTACGAGTAGACTGCAGGCACAAATTGAAAGACTTGAAAGACATGACAGTTTTACAGCGTCCAAAAAAGGTAAGCTCATCAATTCTGCTATAGTAAAAGAGTACAGAGTATTTAATTCTAAATTGACAAAACATTCTTTGAACCAAACGCGCAGCAGAATTTTCAAAAGAAAGAATAAATATAGCAATGAAGAAAACGAAAGAATAAAAATAAAAATATGATCACCGAAGCCGACGTCTTCAGGGGATACTGGCCTTGGAAGCCATAAAACAAAACCTTTTCTACTGAGAGAGAGGCAAAATTAGGTGCCAAAAGTAACTCTCTCAGTAACCCGAAGGTTTTGTATAAGTCCAGGAAAAAATACATGAAATACATAAAACCAATTCAGAAAAGAAATTCAAACAAAAACTTGAGAAAATGAAAACTCACATTAAACCGGCAAAACAGCGATTTTACAAGCAAACTAAATGCAAAGGAAACTCTTTAAACAAAAGAAAACAACGCCTTCTATTAAAATGCGCAGATTGAAAAAAAGAAGTAAAAGAGAAGATTACGTAACAAATTAATATAATGCTTAACTGAGGCTGCTCAGTTGAGACTTGAATTGCGCTCTGTTAAAAGAAATAAAAATCTAGTATTCTTCAATCATTTTCTTAATCAAAAAATTAACATTGCAAAAGTTAAAAGGAAAAAAAAATCAATTCTCATCATTAGGAATTTCCGGCATTTTTCCTCTTCCGATAGACTTTTTATCAGTTACGGGGTCTTAGAATGACCCCGAGAAGCCTTCCGTTCGTTTTACAAATAATTTTATTTCATCTGGCTGTTGAATTCAGTTCATTCTTTTTCATTTCTAATTAAAGCGTTTCCTACTTGTTTACATTGTTCTGAAAAGTTTTATCAAAATAATACAGGAACTACTTTGTTATCTAACAAGAATCCACTAACTACGTCTAAAAACGACGATGTTACCTAACTGAGTATAAAAACCAAACACCTTCGTCTGTTACTTATTAGTGATTAACGTTAGCAAAAGGGCACTTAAACCGCTTTTGAATCATGAACAGCCAGTGCAAATATTAAAATGTTTTTGCGTACAATCCCCAGAAGTTAATTAAAAGCTTCCCCACAGGGAAGTTCTGCTAGAGAAATCAAGAACTGCTGGAACTAACTCATGATTTTCGCCTAATTTTTTCCCCAAAGGAACATATAATTCTTGTGCGTAACAGTTTTCTCAGAGAACGCAAAATATAAATAAATGTCACTACATACTTTCATGTCTGCATTTATACATATCGAGGGTAGTGTATCTATCATTACGAAAATATAATTCTGATTCACTAGTATATAAGACATGTTAACTCGATTCTGTGGTTGGGTATCTTTGCATAGATGAAGGTTGACATTGTCGATAAGAACTCACCCCCACATAGGTGACCCGCACGTGATGTGAACACGCCCACGACAGAAACTCCCACTTCGATTTGAACACGCCTATTAAGATGGATAATCCGCATTGAACTGTTGACTTGCTACTTGTGACTGCGACGTTATTCACCTCCTTACGCTGTTGCTACTCAGTCTCGATCACACACAACGTCGGCCTGTATACAATTAACTGCATACAATCGACTGCTAATGGCAACATAGGAGCGACCACGATCGTGAACTTAATACAGCTCCTACGATCAGCGCTCAAAAAGTACGGTGATCTTAATACAGCTCACCCGGTTTTTCACAAGTAATAAATCAACTAGTGGTATTCTATCACAGATATAATTCTGGTGGGGGAGTTTGTAGTTTATCGACCACTACAAGCACATAATTCCAATTCACTAGTATATTAGACATGTTAACTCGATTCTGTGATTGGGTACCTTTATATAGATGAAGGTTGACTTTTTCGATAACTACTCTTTTCACATCGAGTATAATATAATAATTTATATAATAATTATCAGAGAAGTAAATATTATTACATTTTATTAACTTTTTTCGCAAAAGGAATAGTAAAAAGCTTCCAATAGTTGAAATTTTTTTATTCAGCTCAAAAGTGTTGTATTTCCAATAAAAATTATAACATTTCTTTTTTCTTTTTTCTACCAGCGTAATAATGAATTTGCCTTGGGGTCATTCCATGAACGTCTTAACATTCCTTCAGGAGGAGTGCGTCCCCCCTCACTACGTTTCTCAAACAACTTATTTTAAAATAAAAGAACTTTTCTGTGAATGTAGATGATATCAGTAAGTTTAACGCAGTTTGCGAAGAAAAGAAGAAAAAAAGACACTAATAAATAATGACGTTTTAAAATAAATGATATTTTTAGTAATGCCCGTCTTAACTATATGCTTTTAGAATCCCAGTCAAAAATTATGTTGAATAGTAAGCACGCACAATAGGGGTCCCAAGTCAATATTTTAGAAAGGAAAAAAGAAAAACTCAAACAAAATCTAAGGAAACATGATATATAAAAGCCGGAACTAAAACGCGTGAAAACTTATTCGATTTTCAGAGAAAACAGAGAGACAAGTTAAGTGGTGATTGTTACACCATCTCCAAGTTTTGTTAGGCGGTGAAGCTAGTTTTGGTGTTTTACATTTACTATGTCACTATTAATTTAAGTCACTAGTAATTCATTATATCTCAACAGCATTTGCGTTTCTTTCTCAGTGAAATATCAATGTACAGTGAGCAAAATAAAAAAAGGGACTACCCTGATTAACTTTTGTTCTAATGATCGGATATTCACGCTCTAGGGCTCCTTCTTAATGGTTTGAGGGGGTGACTTTAAATATGCTAATTAATGCAGACGATATTTTAAGTTACGGAATCAGGCACAAAAAAAGTTGCACATTTAAAATTCGCATATTTATAATACTGAAAAAGTCGCGCATTTAAAATTTAATTTCTCAGGAACTAGTCAACCAATTTTGCTCAAATTTTGCATTTTGCCATGCAAATGCAAAATTTCCCTTTTTTTATTTTGCTCACTGTACATTGATATTTAACTGAGAAAGAAACGCAAATGCTGTTGAGATATAATGAATTACTAGTGACTTAAATTACTAGTGACATAGCAAATGTAAAACACCAAAACTAGCTTCACCGCCTAACAAAACTTGGAGATGGTGTAAAAGATTGAATACCTTAAAATTAAAAAATTTTTTGACCATTTTTTAATAAACAAATAAAAAATTATAAATGCATACTTTAATTAATTTTTTGCATGGAATTATCTTTGGATAAACTAACTTTATAATTGCGTCCGAAAATTCTTCATTTCGCTGAAAAATTTCTCGTGATATCTCGGAATACGCAAAAAGTAAATTAACATATAGGGGTCCAAACTTTGGAGCGCTCTCCTGACCAAACTATGGGTACCATATTTTTCAGATTGTGGCTACCCCCTATATTTTTAGGGTCCGCAATCCGAATCTGTTGGAAAAAAGGTATGTTTGTGTAAAGAAAATACGTTTTTGTGTGTGATTTCGTTGCTTAAAATATCGTCTGTACTAATTAATTAGCATATTTGACGTTGCCCTTTGAATCGTTACGAATAAGTCCTAGAACGTGAAGATCCGATCATTAGATTAAAAGTTAATTAGGGTGGTCCGTGTTATTAGCGTACTTTTTTATCTCCAGACATGGATGTTCCATTTAAAGTTTCATTAAAGCACTTAAAATTGCATTAAATGCGTTCATTCAGTTCAGAAAATGCAATTGCTATGTTTCAATTACAAACAAAAGGGAATAGGCAACCTTATAAATAAATTACATTAGCCAAATTGATTTATTACATATCTCTTTTTTAAACTAATTTTGGTGAACTTTATAAACTTATGAAATTTTCAAACTTAAAACATAAAGTTTATAAAATCATTTTAAAAAATAAATTTTGAAATTGAATGCCATGTCATTTCATTACACATAAAAGCTGCAACAATTGAGTTAAAAAGTAGTAGCAAAATTTTGTACAAGTTTTCTTTTTATCCATTTCCAAATCTTTTCTTTGAAATCACTTGTTCTTGTTGTTAATTTACGTCGCACTAGAGCTGCACAATGGGCTAATGGCGACGGTCTGGGAAACATCCCGGAGGATGATCCGAAGACATGCCATCACAATTTTGATCCTCTGCGGAGGGGATGGCACCCCCGCTTCGGTAGCCCGACGACCTGCACGCGAAGTCGATCACTTTACAGTAGTACTGTTTAACGAGGACCAATACCTCACACCCTCGGTCCCTACGCAGACTGATCCAAGTGGTCACCCACCCGCACTCTGACCGTAGCCAGTGATGCTTGACTTCGGTGATCTGATGGGAACCGTGTCTTAACGATCAGTCCACTGCGGGACTAGATCAGAGATATTACGAAAAAAAGACAATATGACAGAAGTTAAGATCGCTAATTTCTCGAGCATAGATTATAAAATTTAAAGGTAAATTTTATTCCCTTAAAACAGATTAATGATTAAATAATTCTCGATGTTTCATTGCTATAGACACTGATCTGTCGGTGTGAAGGTTCGATTCCCGGGTTTGGGTTTTTATTGCCTGCATGAAGTTCACCCAGCTTCAGATTGAGAAATACCAGCTTTTCTGGAAAATAAACGTTCCTTCTATTTGGTCGTTAGTCATGAAATTGCGAAGTCTCAACCTCAATGACCCTCCTGGCATACTACGAGCTATTGAGGCAAAAGTTTTACTAATTAAAAGAAATCAATTTAGTAATTATAAAACAGCTGTTTCTTTTCTTTTGAAAGTATAAAATTTCATTGTGAAGAAAAATATATGTTTAAAAATGTTTCCATGAACAATAGTTTCAATAAAATACGGAAGAGTCATAATTTTTATTTCGTTATCTGCGTTGAGAGATTTAAATATGAGATGCGTTATATAATTAATTAAATATTTTATCAAATAATGCCAAATAGAAATGAACACCAACAATTATACTTACTCTAAAAATTGATTAAATTTTATTTCATGCATTATTTAATTAACTACATCTTGGAACTCAATTGTTAAGTAGTTCCTTTTATAATTAATAAAGTTCAGTTTCTGATTAAAAAAAATCAATTTCATGATTATATTTCCATTTTTGTGAGTGAAAGCTCTATGATTATGAATTGAAGAATTTTTGTAATTATTGATAAATTTTGCAAAACATCCAAGAACAAAAAAAAAGTTGTTTCTTAAAGAAAATGCATTTTAATTATTCATGAACTCTTCATGAAAAGAAGTTCTACATCCAAATTGTGTAGTTTAAAAATTTAATTAATTTTTAATTTTGTGAAATTAATTTATTTTAAATTCCGTGTATATCAGAATTTAAGACACATTGTTCATAAAATAGGCTTATTTTTATGAATAAAATTTTTTTTTCAAAAAAATAACATGAAGCAATTAATTTGTAGTATTTTCGTAAAACGTTTCGAAGATTAAAAGATAATTACTTAATTGCTCTGAATTTTTTTATGAATATACATAAAAGTTTTTTTTAGCATAAACAAACAAATATAATAAAGTTTTTCGAAAAGTGAACGTTATTTGATAGTAAGTTTAATTTTTTTGGAACATTTTTCGTTATTGATACGTTGATTGCCAGTCACGTAATGATTTGTCTATGGTTGTCGCCCCACCGTAGAAATGGGAATTTTGCCAAAGGACATTTCGTTTTTATATATGTTAATTGTTACGTTAGATTTAGAACATTCCTGTTAGAATATTTCGCTTGCGTAAAAGGTATAACTGATTCCGAAATGCCACATGATGCAAGAAAAGAGAAACAAAATAATTAAAATAAGAATAAAACTATAGATTTTTACTCCAAAAAAAGTTGTTAAGGCTTCACAACTCATGATACAAGATTTTTCTAACAACTGATGACAACTAACAACTTTAATAACTTCTTAACAACTAACTTCTAATCCTTAATCCATCCCTAAACCATCAATCATATCTAACATGCCCAAAATAATGAACATTTGAAAATTTATGTATCCGAAAAATTTTTGTTTAAAAAATGTGCCAACTTTTTTATTTACTTAATTTTTTTTTAGAATTTGCTGTGTAGATTTTTCAGACGAGGCAAACAAAGTTTTTTATTCTGTCAAAGGTGTCAATAATTTCAAACGTTTATAAAAATGATAAAACTGAAATGATAAAAAAATACATCTGAAAAATAAAGGAGAAAAAGAACCCATTCTAACTTGTTTGGTACAGATACTACCTTTAAAAAAATATTGGAACATGTCATAGTCTTTTCTCCTACGCAGAAATTGACAGTTTCGTTTAAAAAGAAGGAATTGTTTTAAGTGAAAACATTGAGTTTTTAAAAGTTTCGAAAAAACTCTATAGGGAAATAATAGAAAGGTAAAGAAGTATAGGGGAAGAGTAGAGAATTTGTTCATACGCTTAAAAAAATCCAGGCTTTTGAGCTATATCAAGATAATAAATAGACGTCATTTTTTTAAAAACAATTTCTCATATATTGTATATATAGAAAGAAAAAAAGTTAAACACATTATTTTTCGACAAATGTTTAACAATGTGGAAAAAATGTGGAAATAAAGAAAATTTAAGAAAGAGGAAATATTTATATGCGAAAATTTAAAGGTATGGTTAATTTATGGGGAGAAATTATTGTATATATATATATACAGAGGTGGTTAAAAGTGTGGATATTTTTTGAAAGTTTCATGTTTTTCAACTTTGTGTGCTTGTAGAATATATTAACTTTCACTTAAATACAAACGTTTAGATATCAAATTGAAGGTAATTTAATGTAAAATTAAACAATAAGTACAGTATTACAATATCTGTATTACAAAAAAATTTATGCAACTAATAGTAAGATCTATCTTAGATTAGCATTTTTTTAAAGTGATACTTACACAATCAATACTTAATAGGATAACTCTTATTTTTTAAGACAGCTTCACAGCGTCTTTTCATCGAGTGAACGTGTGTTTGGAGTTCATCTTTCGTAATCACATGGTGCCATGAATCAATTATAGCTTCAATAAGTTGTCTTTTATTGGATGGACGTTTTTTTCGTACGAGAATTTTCAAATGTCGCCACAAAATTTCAATTGGATTGAAATCAGGGCTGTCTCCTGGCCATGGTAATATATATATATGCCTTTATTTTGAAACCATGCTTTGCATACTTTTGATGTGTGGTATGGAGCTGAATCCTGCTCAAAAATAAATGGTGCGTTATTGGGGAAGAGATCTCTGATGGAAGGTATCAATTTTGGTTTCAGGACAGTTTCGATGTATTTTTTAGCATTCAGGATGCCATCAATCACTTGAATTTGGCCCACACCATCTGCAGACATACATGCCCAAATCATGACATTTGTTGGGCTTTTTGTAGTTACTTCAATGCAATCAGGATGAAGTTATTCACCTACTCTACGTCTCACGTATTTTCTACCATCACTACCAAAGAGCGATATTTTACTCTCATCGCTCCCGATTACTTGCTTCCATTGATTTTCTGACCATTTAATGTGTTCTTTTGCCCACTTAGCTCGTTTTTCGCGTTGCTTTTGATTTAAATATGGTTTTTCCTTGGAATTCTAGCTCGTAGTCCAAATCCTGATAACCTTTTTCTTATTGTTCTTGAACTCACTGCAATACCCACTGCATTCATTTCACATCTAATGGCATCTGATGAAATTTTTCTATCTTGAAAGCATAGCCGTTTAATTTTTCTATCGGCAGTAGCACTTGTGCATATTTTTCGGCCTGGTTTGGCTTTATTTTCCACTGATTTCGTTTTTTCATAACGTAAACAGAACTTTCGCACACAAAAACAAGTCACTGAACCACCAACTTGTCTTTCAATTTCATCATAAAAGAGGCCATTTTCTCTCAATATGACAATTCGGCTTCTTTTTGTAGATGTCCAATTGGTTCTTTTTGTGGATGACATTGTTTAAAATTAGTTTAATAAAAAAAAGGACTTTAAATATTCAAAAACAGCAATACTCTATTTAATTGTAGTAGTATGCATCATTTCGCAAAATATTTCCATCCACGCTGCTCTTTTACCATCCAAATAACCTAAACTATAGTTACAGACATTTGATGGGTCCTAAGAACAGTGTTTGTGATTGGCTAGTACCCTTTTATTACAAAACACGTCTTTTTTCAAAACGATTTGTGTTTGTTTGCTCCACTAAAATGAGCATAACTTTTTTTGTAATACAGATATTTTAGTTCTGTTTTTGTGATTACATTTTACATTAAATTACCTTCAATTTGATATATAAACGATTTGATCAATTTGATATATTAAGTGAAAACTAATATATTCTACAAGCACACAAAGTTGAAAAACACGAAACTTTCAAAAAATTTCCACACTTTTGGCCGCCACTGTATATATTTATAAACTTTTGTTATTCGTTAGATTAGTCAATCTAATTTAAACCCATTTTTTATTGATTTTTTTATTTATCAGTAAATTTAATTTCTGCTTTTCTTCTTTCATTTTAAACTCTTACTTACAATGACTTTATTTTTTCGTATCTTCGGAACTTTGAGGCACTATAAGGAGTCATTTTTATCGTAGAATAATTTTACTTTATTTCGAAATGTACCTCGTAATTATAATATATAAATATATATATAGATATATATATATATATATATATATGTATACAGGGTGGTCCTAAAATATACGTCAAAAATGTAAAGGTATGTAGAGGGGACATAAATAAGCACATTTCGGATAGGAATGTGTGTGCGGTAATGGCACATTAAAGCACTAGCTTGTAAAGCAGTATGAATCAGAGGAAACTGAAAAGACAAGTAAAGACAAAAGAAAATAAAAATTTATCAACAGTTTACAAGAGGTGCTCGAAAGAGCAGCCACCAACAACGATACAGGATTCACAGTGACGGCGCATGGATCGGCGTACATTAGAAAAGACGTTAGGCATGTGAAGCACATGTAAAGCAGAAACAGACAAGAGGGAAACAAGATCTTCTTGATGGGACTCTCGTACACCAGGCTTTTAATATGACTCCAAAAGAAAAAATCCAAGTAGGTTAAATCAGGAGAACGCGGTGGCCAGGGAACTGGACCACCCCGTCCTATCCAATGCTGGCCGTAGATAGCGTCCAGGTGATTTCCGACGCTCCCTGTCCATCCTCTGAGCAGTTAATTCGTTTCCTTGTGCAGCCCCATACATGAAATGCACGTCGGCAAGCTCCACTTTGGTGAAACGATGCATGCTGATTGAGATACGTGTGGGAATCCAGCTAGCAAAGTTTTTATAAGCCGCTGTCCTCAGTCTCAAGGCGGCTTTTCCGCCCATACAATCTTATTCGAAATATGCTTATTTAAGTCCCCTCTACCTACCTTTACATTTTTGACATATATTTTAGGACCACCCTGTATAAGTTCAAAATGTAGAGAAAACAAGGAAAGAATTACAGAACATTGAAAGAAGGGGAAAAATAAATAAAGGAAAAATAATAATATTATTAACAAGAAACCGGGAAAAAATATTTAAAAAAAATGAAAAAAATCAGTCCGAAATAAAGGACAAAATTTTTTAAAAAAATCCAGAAAATAAAAGATATAATCTTTTCATCAGCTCACACGATTATATCCACAAAAAAGAGTCCTTTCTAATATTGTATCAATATAGCCAAAGCAAAATATATCAGTACAATAGAGAGAGAAGCACTCAAAAAATTTTACGAAAAAATTGCAACAAATAAAATGGAAGACAATAAGTAAAAATATCACGTAAATAAAACCTAATGTTTTTTTTGTTTTTCTTAATTTTCTTCGTGCTTTTTGTATTTATTTATTATGCTGTATATATATATGCTTGTTTAATTAATCTGTTAATGAAAACAATTTATGAATATTATCATAAAAATGTTTCTATATTTTTCAGTATGTGAGCTATTGGGAGGAGGCATGGCAGCTGTCTTCGGCCCACAATCTACAGAATCTAGTAGTGCAGTACAATCTACATGTGCGGCACTTGAAGTACCACATATACAAACTAGATGGGATTATAGAACAAAGCCCAGTCAGCATACAGTGAATCTTTATCCACATCCCAGTGCATTAGGCTTAGCTTACTTGGCCTACGTCACTGAGAAGCAGTGGAAACAGTTTGCCATTTTATATGAACATAATGATGGTAAATACAGATAATATATATATTGTTGTTAAGATAAAAAATGTGTCTAGTAAATTAGATTTTTTTAAATTTAAATAAAAGAAAAACTTTTAAAAACTTACAATAACTATATCTAGATTATAGCTGTACACTATAAGTCATACTCTTAATTTACTTGATTTATCCAAGCGAATATTTGGAGATGAAAATAAAATTGGCTTTAGCAGTAATTTAATTGGTTAAAACGCTAGAGTAGTGTAAGCCAGAACTGCTTCGGAAATTCCGTAGTTTCAGAAATCTTTTTTCCCAGTGGTTGCAAGGTAATATCTAATATTTTAATAAACTAGATTTAAAGGAAATTTGTTCACAATTTCTAATAAATAGTTTAAACAGGCATGTTAAAAATCAGGTAAAATTGTAAGTTCTGATAAAAAGTTTTGCAATAGCTTAATTTGTTTTAGAATTTTTGATTAGGTTCACTATCTCTGAACAATTTTTCCTTCACGAAACTAAAATATTAGAGGCTTTAATTTTAGGTTTAAACATTAGAGGCTCTAATTACTAAAGTAGCATAAATTTGAAAATAAAAAGAAAGAAACGTTGGAAATCTTGAAGTATTGTTCGCTATGTTTTTCTACTTTCATTTTTAACACAAATTAAGTAATACCTATTCATTAAACAGCAGGATTGATTATAAAGTAAGGCATAAATTTTTTAATTAAAATTAGTGCAATAAGATTTTTTTTTTATTTTTCCTGCTAGTTACCATTAATTATTATTTTTATATCTACATTAGAAGAGATAAAAATGAATTAACAATGTGCAAATAGTTTTATAATTATAACTAATGATAAAAGCAAAACATCTATTTTATAAATAACTGTTAAAAATGTGAAAAGAACTATTTGACTAATTTCGATAGTTCAATATCATATCTTTGAGTAAGTTAGTTTTGTAATTAAAAGGATATGTGCAATTTATAATCAGTATTCGTAGTTTAACACGAATTTCTTCAAAACTACATTCTTTCTCAGTTTTTGATTTTGTTAAAGTTTGGCATTTTATAATTTGCCCTCAATTTTTATGTATTTTTCTTCACTTTTTAAAATGAAGCAAATTGTCAAGTAATGCTTGCACTAAGCAATAGTCTTGTTATTTAAAGTATATATGAATGATATTCTATTCATAATAGAAAAACACCCTCATATTTAGCTTTTAGATTGATATCTCCTTTCGACCAGTAAATATTATTTTTTTAAAAAATAACAAATATTTTAGCATTAATGCACTTCTAAGCCTTGTCCCTTATACCCATTACGTAACCCTCTATAAATTTTAACAATGTGCATACTTTCACGAAGTTCTTTTTGTTCCACAAACTTGGTCCCCTTCCAAATCTCTCACTTAACGCAAGTAAAGTTGTGTTCCAAAAATGCTTTCCAGAATGTTAAAAGTATTCCGAAGCTATAAAATTCTTTACATAGAATAAACGTTTGGACGAAATTTCTTCAACCGAAATGGCGGGATAGCATAGTTATGACTTTCATAAATTCAACTTGAAAAGACGTTGTACTAAAAGCACCCAAAAGAATTTAATATCACTCATTTCAAGCGTAAACATGAAACATGGGAGTGATTTACCGTCAGTAACATGTCACTTTTAATTAGCTGATAGCAAAGTTCTAGAAGCCTTTGAAGTGAAAGTAATACCATCATAGCTATTGGAAAACATATTTCCCGAAGCTTTACGTCATTCTTAATGGCTGTCAGTCTTGTTTCCAGTTTATAAAGCTTGGATGATTACTTGTTAGATATGCGCTAGTATTAATAACATAACCAGAATGAGATTAACTATAATCATATTTATAAAAGAGTTCTGCAAAAAAATGTGTTTCTTTTAAATATTTCTTAACACAACAGCTATATTGATTCTGGGTTGAAATTGGATCGAAATTCTTATGATTTTTGTTTTGCTTAGAATACGAAGCAGCCTTTGAACAGTAAAAAATTATTCATCAAATTACAAAAAATGGCAAAGATACCCGGGGTGCCGGTACTTTTTATCGTTAATTCCATTTTTACCGTAAAATTTTACTCAACAAAAAATCAGATATTTCGTAAGTTTTTTTAATATTTTATATTGTATTGATCACTGAAGATAATTAATTAATTATAATGTTGGTGTTGTAGTTAATTTACGTCGCACTAGAGCTGCACGATGGGCTACTGGCGACGGTCTGGGAAACACCCCTGAGGATGATCCGAAGACATGCCATCACAATTTTGATCCTCTGCCGAGGGGATGGCACCCCCGCTTCGGTAGCCCGAGGACCTGCGCGCGAAGTCGAGCACTTTACGGTAGAATAGTGTAACGAGAACCAATACATCACACCCTCGGTCCTTACGCAGACTGATCCAAGTGGTCACCCACCCACACACTGACCGTAGCCAGTGATGCTTGACTTCAGTAATCTGCTGGGAATTGTGTTTTAACGATCAGTCTACTGCGGGACAATTAATTATAATGAATAAAATTAATATTATTCACTAAATCAAATGTACTTAAATATTTATTGCTGTGAAAGATACGGTAAAGTACTTCACAGTGGAAATGGTTTTTACCATAGAATTATAGTTTTAAGGATGATGCACGGAGGGTACCGGTGCTTTTTACCGTAAAATCCATTTTTACCAGAACTAGTTACAGAACAAAAATTTTGATATACCGTAATTTTTGCAGTAATAACTATCTTAAAATCTCTGAATCACTCTGATTAAATAAATTTTACAGTAAAAATTACGGTATTTTATTTTACTTTAAAAATGGATTTGATGGTAAAAGGGATTTTACGGATAATGCGCATACCCCGTAATTTGATAAGCCATTTTTAAAAGTGTTGAAGATATTCCAAGAAAGATTATTCTAAATCAAGCATTTTTCACATTTTTCTTTCTTAACTAGCACGACAATGAAGGAAATTTAACAACGCTCTACTTTGCCAAATTATATTGATATTTAGTTTTGTATACTTATATTAAAATTCGTTGATAATGCGCATTATTTTTTGTTATTTTGTTTAAGTATGTTATATATCATGGTGTCAGAATTTGATTATAATTATTTTGAATTATTTAATTAAAAAAAGAAAAGGTGAAGAGCTTTCACTACATTTCCACACATTATAGTGTTAATATTTTTAGCATTGCCGTCCACTTGACTATACTTTTATCATGCTTGTATATCGGTTGTACAGAAATACAGATAAATAGAAGATAAATTCTTTTCATAAATTATTAGAAATGACGGATCGTGTTTCTTTTCAATTATTTATTTAACATGAAATGAGAAAGATAAATCTGGGAGGAAGTTTCCGCATGAGTTTGTCTTAACCGTTCTTTTCAACATATAAGTTCTTCTAACGATATCACGTGACTATGCATATCGCAAGTTGTTTCGGCATGCGCAGTGAGTCAGAACATGGACAAAACGTGAATTTATACGTAAAATATGATTCTTCCGCTGAACTTATTGCCCTAAAATTAGTTTACAGTAGTCAGATAGAAGTGAAAAAAATATATAAAGTAGATTGGCGTATGATTTCAAAATCAAATAATTTTTTTCATTTATAATGGGAAATAAATAATTTTACAGACTATGCTTTATAAATGTATTCAAAAGAAACCTAATGATTGCTCGCTTCGCATTTCGTGAATCAATTCAATCAGGGTGAAAAGCAATTCTTGAAAATTTTTATTGTGTCCTTCTTTTGTTTATATTGTGCCTTAGCAACCGGTAATTTCGTAATCAGTATAGTTTTTGTATTCAATAATACACTATAAAAATTTCTGTAAACGGGAACAAATTACGGTAAACATTACCGTAATATGTTCCGGATGCTGGTACTTTTTACCGTAAAATCTATTTTTACCTGACAGAAAATCTCGTATATGGAAATTTTTAGAGAATTGATTAATGTAAAATTACTAAATCACTCTAATTAAATATATAATACTGTAAAAATTACGATAAAATGGATTTTCCGGATGATGCACCCATAGTACAGTTATTTTATACAGAGTATTACAAAAATTATATTAAAATAATATATGAGTTTGTTTAATTTAAACAGCTATCAGAATAAATATATTAATGCAATAAAGTGAAAAAAATTAGTGATTCAGTAGTATCATATAAAAACATTTTTAAACATTAATCATTTATTTTAAAAATAAACTTCAAAAATAAAATTTAAAAAAATTGTTATTACTTGTAATTTCCTGCCAATGCAAAAAAAAACCTGCAATTTCATCACAATTTTAAACCAAATAAGAATAGATATTTATCAAAGAAGTCAATTTTGTTTTACTTCATTATTTAATTCCTTTTAATATTTCATCTCTGCATTTTGTTCGATTTGAACTGATTTGCATGTCTTGTTAATATTCTTAGTTTTTTTTCTCTGAAACGAAAGAAAAGATTTATTAATTCTTTCCTAGCCTTAATTCGACTGCAGGAATTGCTGAAGGATCCTGTAATAAAACAAAGACGTGTTATAGTCAGGCAATTCGAAGAGGAGAAAGACTATCGGAAAACGCTGAAAGAGCTAGGCAGAAAAGGCATCAAGAGCTTTGTTGTAGACGTAGATGTACAAAACGTGCATACACTTTTAAGGCATGTAAGTATCATTTTACTTCATCTCAAGCTGAACTAGTAGGAAAATATATGGAATTCGAACTCACTTATGATTCTAATAAATTTATTAAAAGCTTTTTACTAAGAAGTAAATATAAATTTCTAAAGTTAATTTTAATCAGTATATAAATATCTGTTACATTTGCAGCAATAGTCATTATTATAAATATGACAAGCCTAAATATTGTCATATATTATAAATATGACGAGCAATATGCTTGTCATATTATTATAAATATGACAAGCCTAAATATGACAAGCCTAAATATTAGGATCGAATGCTGACCTTCTTAACACGTTGAATGCCACGCTAATTTTACATGGCTTGCCCGTCTGGCCAAGTGGTAAATAACTACAAACTAAATTTGCAAATATCAATAGGTTTAGCTGCTACATTTGCAGCAATAGTCATTATTATAAATATGACAAGCGTAAATATTAGGATCGAATGCTGACCTTCTTAACACGTTGAATGCCACGCTAATTTTACATGGCTTGCCCGTCTGGCCAAGTGGTAAATAACTACAAACTAAATTTGCAAATATCAATAGGTTTAGCTGCTACATTTGCAGCAATAGTCATTATTATAAATATGACAAGCATAAATATTAAGATCGAATGCTGACCCTCTTAGCACGTTGAATGCCACGCTAATTTTACATGGCTTGCCCGTCTGGCCAAGTGGTAAACAACTACAAACTAAATTTGCAAATATCAATAGGTTTTGCTTGTTTTTTAAAAGGTTTAGCTGTTACATTTGCAGCAATAGTCATTATTATAAATACGACAAGCATAAATATTAGGATCGAATGCTGACCTTATTAACACGTTGAATGCCACGCTAATTTTACATGGCTTGCCCGTCTGGCCAAGTGGTAAATAACTACAAACTAAATTTGCAAATATCAATAGGTTTTACTAGTTTCTTTAAAGGTTTAGCGTTACATTTGCAACAATAGTCATTATTATAAATATGACAAGCATAAATATTAGGTTCGAATGCTGACCTTCTTAACACGTTGAATGCCACGCTTAGTTTACATGGCTTGCCCGTTTGGCCAGGTGGTAAATAACTACAAACTAAATTTGCAAATATTAACAGATTTTGCTAGTTTTTTAAAAGGTTTAGCTGCTACATTTGAAGCAATAGTCATTATTATAAATATGACAAGCATAAATATTAGGTTCGAATGCTGACCTTCTTAACACGTTGAATGCCACGCTTAGTTTACATGGCTTGCCCGTTTGGCCAGGTGGTAAATAACTACAAACTAAATTTGCAAATATCAACAGATTTTGCTATTTTTTTAAAAGGTTCAGCATGACTTATATAAGGTGAATTATATAAGCCTACGAATTGTTTAGAAATAGTGGTGGATAAAAATATACTAAATTGATTTATTAAACCAAGAATCGCGATTAATAAACTACCACGTAAGAATATTTATTCGCTGCCCGGAACAAGTTGGCCTCTCTGTGCGTATAAATAAAACTATTTTTGGGTGTTCTATATTGCATTAATTCTTCAAACCTTTTTAGTAACGATAATTTTTTAAAAAATAAAAAATTTACTCGAATTATGTGTTTCTAATAATCTTGGTTTCACCGGTCACCGTGGCGCTACGAGCAAACTCAGTGCCGGTCACCGGTGACTTCCATGGCATTCAATGTGTTAAAAATATCGTGTATTGAAGATATTTATATATTATACGAGAAAAACTTCATTGTTTTCCAAGCAAGGTGAAATACCACATTAAAATTTCAGTTTATTAACATCACATGTTTTAATTAAAATACTTAATATAACAATTTTAAATGCAACTGCATATTTACTATATTTTATTACAAATATATTCATCCGTGCGAACTGCATCAGTTTAAAAATCATCCCTACTTTTACATTGCCACTGTTAAACTAAGATCTGTAAAAGATTTGTTTGGAAAAGTGAAAATTAAAATTTTTTAGATCAGATAAGCAGTAACTTTTAATGTACGCGTATAATACACTGAGAAATAAAGTATGATCGAAGCTACTAAATTATGATAAAATTTACCGTGTTTTTAGCTCTACAATAAAATATGATTTTATAATAAGGGACAAATTTTGATAAATGTAATATTATTTTAATAAATATGAATAAATTTTAGTAATTTTATCATGATACCTTAGAGTATGGCATAAAAACCATTTAGTAGGTTAAATTTATTCATCAGCTTTGTATTTTTTACTAAATGTGTGATAATTAAAACTATAATTTTCAAAACCTGGGTTTCCAGTAAACCACTAGCATATGAACAAAAATGCTTAATACCGCGTAGTTTGGTTATATTAACTCTAATAATTTTTATTTTTTACCAGAAATGTTATATTACTAGTACTTAGTAAGGTAATTTTGCTAGAAACTTTTTTACCGTGCATGATTGTATTTATGAACTAAACAATTTTGCACTAAACCTTAACAATCAAAGTTTTCATTTCTTTTTTTTTATCCTTTTGATAGCAGACTTTGATAGTTAACTCAAAAATAAGAGAAAAGTTTCTTTTTGCTTTCAGCAATAATGCTTTTCGTTGAAAAAAAACCTTATTTCGATCAATCGTTTTAAAATAATTTAAAATATTTCTTTTAAATTTCTTTTAGACAGAAAGCCACTTAAAGAACGTGTTTATCGAAATAGATTTATTTAACATTAGTGATACTTGAATAGAAACGTATACGTAAAAAAATTTACTTTATTCATTTTGGTGCATAAAAATGCGAAATATTCAAAATAAAAACCAAATAATTAAATACAAAAGAAATATTAAATATTTTTTAAGCAAAAGAGTAAAATAAGAAAAGCTTGCTAAATTTTTAAACACCCTTTAGCTTTTGTCAGAGATTTTGTATTTTTAGTCTCTAAGCTACTAAGTAACTTTTATTCAACGACTGACTATCTCTATGCAAATATAAAAGCTTTATAAATATACATGCTGCTATCAAAACGCGGATAGCATGTTGAGATAAGATAAGTCATTCCATGATAGTTTTTCCAAGAACAAAACTATCTTGCACAAAACCACCGCATTCAAAGCTTTCATTTCCCTTTTTTTACCCAGTAGATAGTAGATTCGGAAGACATAAAGATAAGAGTGAAGATTTTTTCCCCTCAGGAACAACATCGAAATGGGAACACCAAATGATTTCATTCTTTTTAGAGATACTTTGATGTTGCCATTTGTGACTACTAAACTATCCGTACATGTTCTCATATAAAAAGAAATAAATCTTGTTGCTAAAGAATTCCGAATTTATCCTTTTGTTTGAGATCCTAAGATTTTAAACATCACGTTACTAAAAGGTACAGCTTGTTTAATTGAAATTTTTTTAAATTAAAATAATGAAATGAAAAAAAAAAATCAGAAGCAACAATTAATAAAATTTATTTACAAAAAAAAAAAAAATTAAAACTAATTGTTATTATATATTTTAAAAATATCATTTAGATTTTTAAAGTTTAAAGGCATCAAAAATGAAATTTTATCTTCTAAGTTATTTCATTTTAAACATAGCCATGCATTTACGGTTTCATATTTTATACGTTTTGTCGTTTCTTTTTTATTTTATATACAAATGACGAAACACTAAATTTAAACTTTAAAATTTAGAAAAATATCTTAAAATATTGATTAATTGTCCAAAAGTATAGTTAAAAAAATCTCCTGCTGTATTGAATTTTATTTTACGAATTTTATACAATGTATCAAAAAGAAAGTTTATATAAAAGTAAGAAAGTGATTAATTATTATGTGCTTATATGACTGTTAATAAAATTTTCAGTAAGATTATCATTATTTTTAAATTTAGTTATCACTTTAAGAAATCGTCATCAAAATGTATACAACATAAATTAATTGAAATGAGTTTAGAAATTAGTTTTAATTTTGTTACGTTAAGTTAGCGTATAATTTAGGTAAAATTTGGAAGAAACTCCTTACGTTATATGTTAGAGCTTCCTTGTCACCGAGGTAACTGTGACAGTTTTTCATTTTTCCCCTCTAAATGAATGCAAATATGAGTAACTGATAGTCCACTTATAATGCTGAAAGTTGGTAAGCAGCCAACAAGGGCAAATTGAGAATCTTCATTCTAATAGGGGGACGAAAAGATAATGAGTGGAACTCGGAGACAAAATGGATCGCGAATAATTTATGGCTACCACCCCTCACAGCTTATCGACTGGTCTGTTTCCACCTTCAAAACGGATGTTTACATTTCCAGCATTGCTGGTTTATTAGCAGTTTCCCTCAAAAAGTAATCCAGGAATTTAAACCAATTGACTCGTCAACGAAAGGCAATTCTCACAGAAGGTAAAGTTCCCGTAGAAAAAGCAACTCTTTCAATCAGAAGCCCATCTATATTATATAAAACGCTAATACGTATGTATCAATAAAACCCATGATATTTCTTTTCTCGCGTTGGCAACAGTTTTCATTTTTAATTGATAGGATTCGGCACGCAAGAGCACGTAGTAAGCATCATATGGCTAATCTATATTATATAAAACGCTAATACGTTTTAATTGATAGGCTTCGGCGCGCAAGAGCACGTAGTATCATATGTCTAATCGGGTGAATTCTCACCGAATTATCAAAAACATTCTCACAAAATTATCTTCATCGAAGCCGATGCTTTACATCCGGCGTTCAGTACTATTTCATATTGTTTTACACCACATGGTTTTAGCCCTATGGTGGGAAAGACTTTAAAACAAAACTTACAACAGTTACTTTTCTCAACAACTGAAATTTAGAATAGTGTGATTAAGAAAAATATGCGATCTGTTTTAAATTTCAAATTAATATTGAAATGCACAGGTTTAGAATTTTCTACAGTGAAAAGTTTTCGGAACTTCAGTGTTCCAAAAAGTATACAAAAGCTAGACATTAAGAACGTATCCAATGAGCGAGCAAAGCGAGCATTGGATTGCGAAGCAATCCGAAATGAACTGCGAAAGCAGTTCCGGGGGTTGGCGAGCGCCAGCGAGCTGGGGGCGAAGCCTCCTAGTACCTACATACATATTCCTCTTCACCCCTAATCGGAGCATAGGGCTTTTATCATATCTTTCCATCTTACTCTATTTGTGGTCAGATATTTGCCTCTCTCCATGTCTTTCCTTTTGCTTACAATTCACTTGCAATCATTCTGTTCAAAGTATTTTTAGATCCTCCTCTTTCTCTACTGCCCCGAGGGTTCCAATCAAAAGCTAGTTTTATTTCAAATTTGAGTAGAACATGATTAATCCGTTTCCCATTCGCATTTTAATTACTAATTCAAACGGCTTTTGTTTTGCTTCTCTGAGGATTTCTGCATTACAAATTTTATGGAACCACTTGATACATAAGATTCTGCTTAAAGTGCTGTTAATAAATGCAGTTAGCAGATAAAGAAGTTAGAAAATCATCGGCATAAGTACTCAGTTTATTTAAAAAACTCTTCGTGACAAAGTTCCTCATACTTGAGTGCTGACATCAAGTAATTATAAGAATCAGTTAGAAGAATAAGACTTCAGTTCACAGCGAATTGTTTAATGCAACACCAGGTTTCGAATACACATTAATTTCATTGAATTCAAAGGTTTTATTCTGTCAACTATTAACACACAAGTTTTATTTAAGACCCTAGAAATCAAAGACATGAGTTTGAAACTAAGGAACATTATATGCATTCCTAGAAAAGAAAACTTTCTATTCACAAACGAAGGAGCTTGATTCCTCTTGCTGATTTGCGGAACTTAATTGATGTTGACACTTCTGGGTGAGGCAGTTGAAAGAGGAATATACTTTATAAAACCGAAGAGCGCTTGATGGATTCTGTCCATTTTGTATCCTGCAAATATTGTTGCTTTCATTGCTTAAGCAGGGTATAATAAAGAACGTAAACTAGAAGCATAATACAACTGTGCTATATGCTATCCTTCGTTTGCTGCGGATGATGTTCCATATGATCTTAAACTACAGCATGATTGAATAAGTCATGATCCACTAATTTGATATATGTTGCATAATAAAACGATGAAAAAGCACTTATGGTACTTAACGGAAGAGTATGTTAACCGATCGCGATATTTTCAAACAGACTTTCTTTTTCGAAAAGACTGCTGATTATTCTGAATTCCGCTAGTTAAAGATTTTGAAAGTGAAAGGGGATTTCAACTTTTCTTATACTTTACCACGGTAAAAAGCTGTAATCTTTCAATGGGTCGAAACTTTTTGTTTGAGTTGGCATTAAATGGCTAGGAAAATTTAGAGAATGGTTCAATGATTCTAATCGTCGAAAAGCTGAGTCATAAATTCGAGACGTCAAAGATACGTCAGAAAGGACAGTGAAACGAAATCAAAACTTCTTAATTAGTGTTATTTATGATGAAACGCAAAAGCTTTCTTTATTGCAAATTGTCGATTATAATCGTGAACAAATCCCCAATTTACCAACAGAGACGTCAAATAAAGTTTATTCAATTCCTACGATTAGTTCACACTCTCCCTATATATATTTATATATCTTGTTTAGAGTTCAATCGTTAAAGTTGTTCAATTACGTCGCACTAGAGCTGAGCAATGGGCTATTGGCGACGGTCTGGGAAACATCCCTGGGGATGATCCGAAGACATGCCATCACATTTAATGTCATTATTATTTTTTTTAATGTCGGGCACTTAGGGGTTGTCCCATTGGCCACAGGAATGCCAGAACTGCTACTCTCTTCTCGTTACCCAGTAGGCACCTGTGGCGAAGCCACGGCGGTGGAGCAGCGTCGCCCACGTCACACAACCACAAACC
>NC_092212.1:56382080-56399808 GCF_043381705.1 Parasteatoda tepidariorum
TATATATATATTGAAACTTGTGTTTTATTATACCTTACAACCAATGTTAAGAATTTAAATACTAAAAATAAAGACATGCTTAAAATTATATTTCCAATATAAATCTCAAAAGATTTTTTTTTCTATTCCACCCGATATGATATTTATTTTAAGTACTTCAAAAAATGTATTTTTTTCACACTTTTGAAAATGTAAATTTCTTACTGCTTTCAAAACTTTACTTTCTTACATAAAAAAATTCTTCCTTTGGGGCATTTACATTTATGACCTTTCAGCTCAGCGCTCAAATTTCCATTTTTTCGTGATCGCAACAGTCGGCGTGGAAGTGCATACATAAGGAAAGAAAAAATATTAGCTTAGCTAGAAGAATAAAAAAAATCGAAGTTCTTAAAAATTTCAAAATATTCTCTTTTTTAAATTTCTTATGAGCTGAGACATTTGAAATGTCTTCGGATTCTTTTGAGTCAACTAAACTGACAATCATAGATTAGGCCTATTGAATTTTGAATATTTTTCCTTCTAAAAGAGAAGTTTTTTTACAAAACGACATCGAATTATACGAAAACTGCACAAATCTGTAAACTAACTATAAATGTCATGTATTGTGCATAACTATTTGATAGAAACCAAAGAATGCATAAAAAAATTTTATGATTTAGTTATTAAGATACGTGTGTATTATTCTTACATTAATACAAATATAAAGAGGGATTTAGACCTCATTTTAGTAAGATATCATAATATGATACGTACTTTTGTAAACATTTGTTAAAGTTTTGTGCTTTTACAAATTTTAATCTTGTTTCTCAAATATTTCTTTTTTAAGTTAAAAATAAATTATAATATGTTTATAGTTTCTATTTTAGATCTAAAATTTTTCTATAAAAAAAGTTAAGTTAGCAAAATTTAGTGAAATAGCAAAAATGAATTAAAATCTTTTTTTACAGTCTGTTTTTACTCTCTGTTTTTATAACCATTTATCGAAAACTTATGGAAGATATAGATAAGAATCAAAAATTCTTTTGCATTCTACAGAATCCGTTTTTCAAACCATAGGGCAAAATAAATTTTTTTAATTTTTACTGTCCTTAAGCAAAATATTGGAAATTACATTAATTAATTATATTTTTATAGGGAAATAAATTTTCATAGTGGCAATGGTTACAAAACTGTTCCATAAGAAATGTGTATTCAATAAAATTGGAAAATCTTTAAGTAACGGTACAAAAAAGCTTTTTTCCTTAGTAATAAAAAATATAAAACTTTTGAATAATAATCACATTAACGATTGAGTAAGTATTAAATACCTTATGATACGCCCTTAAAGATTGAAAAAAAGTATAACTCAATCCATAATTAATTAATCTAAAATATAAGCAATTAATAAGAGTAATGCTACAGATAAGAAAATTAACATTAAAAAATTTGTATGTATTATTTAAGAATAATCTGTAGAGTCATAAATAAATTATTTGATTTGGATTCAATTTGCTTAAAATATTTGGCTCGTTTTATTAGTAAGGAAAAAATTAGAAAGCTTAAAAGAAAACAGAAATTCTGAATAATTAACAAAAATACAGTAGAATCTGGATAATCCGAGTTAATGTGGACCACGGCTAACTCGGTTAAGGCGAAGAGTATAAAAAGGAAACGAAAAAGAATAGGTATAAATTAAATATATTTAACAAATACGAAATGTAAAAGAGTACACCACATACAATTCGGATTGTAATTAAAAACTTTACTTATAATCACTTAAAGAGCATATTTTCCGAGAATTATAGAAATTTTACTTAAAGAAGACCATAATCGTTTTTCGTTCTACATTACTTTGGCGCCTATCTGCAGCAATGTTTTGCCATTTTTTTTTGGGGGGGGGGAGAGGAATAACAGGAAAGCTGGGGTCGCCTCTTCTTGTTCCATGTATTCAATAGCATTTTCGATAGCTTTTAGTCCGTCTGTATGGGAGATTTCTATATGTTGATTTTCATCGTCACTGTCTTCATCCTCTTTGCTTGATTCATTTTCATTATTGACGATATTAGCGATTATTTCCTCGGATCAAGTTGTTGGATTTCGCTTACGTGAGTGTTTTAGAAGATAAAATTCAGATTTATTTTTTCGGCGGAAGTTTCAAAAATAAAAAAATAAACTAGAACAAAAATTTCCTTGAAATATTTGATAGTTCGGTTAAAGCGGAAACTCAGATAATTGGGTCTCTACTGTAATTAAAATTAACTAAGTTTTCCTCCCTGACTGTAAGTTTTGCAGAACTTCATCATAAACAATTTTATGAAAAAGTGACTATTTCGTATTACACATATTGGTAGTTTTGATACATATTTTTTCTATTTGTCGACAACTACTTTGCTCAAATGAATATTAAATTATCATGTATTTTTCTAATATCTTCCCTTTCGTTTTTTCTAGGCGCAAAAGGTGGATATGTTAACAGAATATTTTAATTATGTCATTACAACACTAGTAAGTTTATACATTTATTTTATAAAAAAATTTTAAAATCCAGTATGCAGAAAAATACAAGCTTTCAAAAAAAGATTTTGTATAATGTATTAGTAGAAAATTAAACCCAGCTTGTTCATGCCTTTTTCTGCCCTATTAAGCGCAAAATTGAAGTGGCTCAGACATTTGTGGATGTTGAGTTTTATCTTGTCTTATATAACTGACTATGCACAGACGAAATTTGTGGATTTTTATGTATTATATGTTAATATATTTTCGATAGATATAATATATTTTTAAAAATATATATTTTTCTAAAATATATATCCAGGAAAGAAGATGAAAAATTTCAACATTGCTTCAACAGTACAACAACGTTTGGCAAATTAACATTAAGAAATGCGAAATAAAAAATTTAAAAAAGTATGTTTAATTGTCTTACAGAAACTGAAAATTCTTAAAAGGCTATTTTTCGAAACACTTATGTTTTATCCGGCAAATAAGTTTTGAAGTTTTCTATGTTCTAAATAATTATTTTCTCAGATTTCAACAGCGTTTTTTTTTAAATTTCTTTGCTTCAATATTATTCACGAACACTAAATCTCTATGCATTTTTGAAACATATCTGACAAATACAAAAACGTTTAAGTATCAAATTCTTTAAAATATACGTTCTTTCTTTTATATATTGTCTTTATATATATCTTTACTTTGAGAAGTATTAATTATAAAAATTAAATAAATGTTTTTTTTATCATGCGCTAGTTTGTAAAGATGAATAAGTTGCCCAGGTAAGTATATTCACTGGGATTAATGTTTAAAATATATACTGAAGTACTTCAGAATGCATTATCCTACAATAATGAAAAGAACACCAACGAATTTACAACAAACCGGTTCACATGTTTAGTCTTGCTTCTCATAATATGATCTGATGTATTTGCGTGTTGTTCCTAGTGAATTCCATGGTAAAGTCTCCATGGGCATTTCGGACAAATGGCATTTGGTATTGGGTTCTTCCCACTCTCTGTCAATTTCGCAAAGCTGCCGAATATAATTTCTTGAATGATTAAACCTTAGATCATATTATAAACCAGTATCAAGGAGTAGTATTAAGTTATTACCTCCATGAAAGATATTGGTATAAAATATCATTTTCGGGCCAACTCAAAGTTCACTGGAAGGAAAAACACCAAGGAATATTTGTAGGACAAGTTAAATTGACGTTGAGGAACCAGAGATCCACGTTCGAAATCAATACAATCAAAGTGGAAACATTCTGACCTCAGAAATGAAAACAAATACCGTTCCCGAAGTTGAGTACCATAAAAAGAATCCCCAGTATAACTTTAGAACGTGAAAGTTCATTCTAATAATAATATATTAATTCCTTTCCTTTGTACTATTACAACTTTAAGTCCGTTCCTTTGTTGTAGGGTAGAGTATATATGAAGCTATGAGTGTGAAAAATTAAATAAATTAATTGCTCCAATTAAAATCATTTGCCAAAACTTTCGAAGTGAGACGAAATAAATGAAAGCTATAGAACAAATTCAAAAACATGGCATTAATCATTCAAATTTAATTGAGAATGCCAACAAAATTATTATGTTCCAGTGGATCCCTTCGCATGTGGGAATCAATGGCAATGAAAAGGCAGACCAACTAGCCAAGAAAGGGACACTCGAATCACAATGTAATAAGCCGATTCCACCAGACTCCCTTAACAAACAATTTTCTGAGAAACTTATGACCGACCTAAAGCGCAACCAAGCAGTAAAATCCACCGGAAAACCCTGGGCCAGCATCCAAAACTGTTGGAAGAAATTTTGTCACAGTCCTCATAAGAAGGCTATGGCAAACTTTAGACTCTCAACAGGCCATGGCTGCTCGGCAGAGCACCTCAACAGAAAAGGTATCCTTCCATCTAGTGAGTGCCAAATCTGCAATTCGGGAACCATGAACTCAGACCACTTGCTTGTATGCCCTTTACTGGACAAACAATCTCAAGAGCGGGGTGAACTCTGTAAACTATACTGGGATGCCAGAGATCATATGAACTCACTGTAAAGACTACTCTAGATATTTTTTTCTTACTTTAATTTTATCTATGTGTTCTTTTTGTGTTAATATGCTTTTGTCATGTGTTCTTTGTTTGTAAATGTAATTTTGTTCCTTTTTACTCCTTGTTTATTTCCACTTAAAGTTGAACATTGTATATGGATTATTGTTTCCAATAAAGCCATATGTAACAACAATTTTTAAAAAATCCCCTTTTTATTAAGGATATACACACTGTGAATTTGGAAGACTTTCGCTACATCGGGACAAATATCACTGGTTTCCGAGTGGTGGATGAAGAGGCCTCGGATTACCAAGAAATTGTCCAAGACTGGAGATCTGGTCCAGTCACCGGAAAAGTACCAGATCTTGATCCAGCTCTTTATGAAAAGGTAAATTTTTCAAACTTAAAATTGCAGTAGTATTAGTTTTCAAATTTCTTTGATGCAATGATGTAAATATATCTGTGATGTTACTCTACTTCAGTTGATAACTACTTCGGGGGTTGTGTTATCAACTGTTACGTTAGAACCTAAACGAAGTGAGGTTATAAATAAAAATAAAGCATAAAATAAAATAATTGAAATTACTTATTTGAAATTATTTCATCTCCCACAAACTTTTCATAATTGTTATAAATACTATAGGCATTCGTTTAATGGCTAGTACAATATTGTGCAAATCGATTTTTGATTTCATGTGCTACAGAAACTAACAGCTCCACTTATAATTGTTACGTAAATCAGATATAATTGGAAAGAGATTTTAAGTCTGTTATCTTCAGACATCATTAATAGGACAAATTAAGTGAACTAGAATAAACACGCTTAGTTTCACATAAATATTCTTTAACTGCATTCAGATTTGTCCACCGCATGTATCAGAACTTCGAAGTAATTTTCTATGTGTTTTCAATTTTAATGCAATCTTTAAATTTACTTAGAATCGGAAACTTTTTTTTAAAAAAATCCCAGTTATTTTACCCCTTAATGCTGCTAATAATCTTTTGATAGCTATAATTTCATTTTTTATGACATTTTATTTAAAGCAAAAGAAATATTTATTGTTTACTTTAAATCAGTAAGAGACCGACACTTTTCCAGACAAAAGTTTAGAAAGACCGTGCATTCTAATGATTATTATAATTACGTTTCTTTTTGAAATTTTCCATTTTAAAGGATTATGATTTTCAGTATCGCGAGGTTTATCGTCAATACGTCATGGTTTTCTTTAAAATATAGACCATTTTAAAGAGAAAAAAAAAACCAATAGAAAAGCAAAGCTTGGTTGGAGTTAAAATAGGATGTCCCTTAAACTTGGCAGCGAAAATTTGAGCTTTTGCTGTGCTTATAAAATCTTCCATTTTCCAATTATTTGAATAGCAATTTCTTACTATTATAAAATCTAACTCTTAAGTCATTTTTTCATGCTTTCTGCAAGAACGTAAAAATTCGCCAAAATAAGAGGGGCACCCTACTGTAAACCTTCATCTAAAGCTTTATGCTTCACAAGATGTTCTCATTTTATTTTCAACCCGATTCAACCAAATTAACATAATTTTACTTTCAACCTAATCCAACCAAATCAATATAATTTTATTTTCAACCGAATACTTCTTTTACGGAAAGATTTATAATTAAATTGTTTGATGATATTTTTTTAAAATTGTTCAAATAACATTTATTTATATCAACACTATTTTCAGTAGCACATTATAAAAAATTTTTGTGTTTGACTAGATATATATTGCTGTTAGTAAAAATAAGTGAATAACAATTTTCATCTTACTTTTATGAGGAAATATTTATTTCAAAATGTTACTCTTAAACAACTTTTATGTACATTTAATAAAAATTTTAATTTATTTCCATGCTTTCTTTCCTCTAGAATTTTACGGTAAGTAACTATTTATTTAAGTTTATATTTTTAAATATCAAATATTTTGCTGAAGAAAATGAACAGCATTGTTTTTTGTTTTTCATCGTTTTATAAATTTCTACTAAAATTGTATGATTTTGATAAATTACTTTAAATGAAAATATGAAAAATATAATATGGAATAAAATACAATGCGTTATTATTGTAAAATAATTTATTATATTTAAAAAAAACTACTAAGCGTACGTTTTCAAAAAATGGTAATTCAACAGGGAATAATTTATAAATAAATGTAGCGGAATCGAGTATGAACGGAATTTTGATAAATACATTGCACAGCTTTTATCTTTAATATTATTATTTGTAAAACTGCTTTTTCAATAGTCTGTGCATAAAATTATGTAAATAGTTTTAGAAAAACATAGCCAATAAGGAAGTTAGAATAAATAATTGCAAAAACATTCATGTCTGAGTTCAGCTATGGAGTAAATGAAAATCAGCCTAAATCCATCTAGATCATGTATAAATTTATAAGATAATTAAACCAGAAGAGCATAAAGTGAAAATAATAAAATAATTAAATATAAAATTACGTAAATAACAGCATGTAGCACAGTAAATAACAACAGAAAATAACAGCACAAACCAAAAAATTAAAAGAAAAATTGCCATTTTGGTATTAAAAACAAGTATTCACTGATTTTCTTAGAAGTATACAATGATAATGAGAACTGATAGTACTGCTAATTCTTAGAAAAGATGACAGCACTTTTTGTAATAGCAACTTAAATGCTTTTTTATTTAATACAGTATACAGTTACATATTACGGTTGTATTCTATCAATGCGTTAAAACTACCCCAATTATTTGCAGCACAAAGCTTTCTTCAGCTTGTATAATTGCTGAGGTATTTAATTTTAAAACAAAATCTATTTTCATGAAAGTCAATGGAGAAACAACAATAACCTCTAATTCAAGCATTTCAGATAATACAATTTTCTTCTTACACAGTCAGAAATTTTTCAGAAAAAATTATTAAATAATAAATTATTTAATTGTAATTTTACCACATTCATCCGAACCTGTAAAATAACCTTTACCGTAATTTCAGAACAAAAATTTTAACAGTATAGAATAAAAACGAAATTATTATTTTATTTTTGATTTTAGCTTCAAAAACATTTTCATAATTTTTTAATAAGACATTATTTGCGTTGAACGTATCAAATTGGATTTATTGCTAATGATGTTCGTATTTTGCGTACTTGCAATTTTGAACCCAATCCATATGACAGCTTGAAAAACTTCTAGGAGAAACTCGCTTTCGTGGATAGGATTTTGGATGAAAATAACCCCCATTTATATTAAATGGAGAAGAAAACCTCGAACGGTTAGTAAGATTGCTCTAACTTATGATCTATTTACCTCTGGATCAGCAATGTAATATCTGCGAGCTGGTACTTATATCTCAACCGACCAGTCTTCACCAGTATCTTAACGTAGATCTACTCATTAGGAAGCTGGCACTCTAGCTGTAGTTTCATCCAAGACTCAACATTTTATTTTGCATAAAAACATCTAAATCAACTGAAATATATTTTGCATCAAGCAGATATTTATATTTTCATTTTGTTATAAATACCGATATCACCAAGGGCTTTAGAGTCGTTGATATAGAAGGAGAAAATGCTTTCCTCTGAGTAAACTTTGATTTCTTACGTTTTAAAGTCTAAGCAAAATCAGCGCATCTGCCTATTTAGTTTCTAAACTGCAATTTTAAAATATTGGTTTTTAAATATAACTTGAGTGACTTAAAAAAAATTGTTGAATAATCTAACAAACAAAATCCTGAAAACGGTTCATCGATTATAAGAAAAATGTGATAGATTTTGTTTTAAAATCAAATGTCTCGAAGGAATTTATGAAGAAAATTTTTTTTTCTACTGAATGTATTTTTCTTTTTAAATAAATATTTATGTCAATGTTTACAGACGGAAGTCGCGCTGATGTATGACGCGGTTTGGACTTTCGCGACAGCACTGAACACATTAGAGAAAGGTCAGCGCCTGCAGCTCAAATCCGTCTCTTGTGACGAAGAGAAGCCTTGGTCTTATGGTCTGCAACTTGCTAGACACTTGAGAGGAGTAAGTATCACATTTTCAGAAATTAAATGAATAAAAAGTATCTAAAAGATAAAAAAAAACTTCTTTTTTTGCTAGGCTAAAGGTCTTATGCGTTTCTTATTTCTGAACTACACTAGTAACAGACTGCTTCTGCTTTTTTAATGTCAGTTACGTCAAAAGAAAGATGAGAAAAGTAAAAGAAAGATTTAAAGAAAACTAAAAGTTAATGCTTTTAGTTTTCTTAATTTAAGTTGAAGTGATTTATTATTCATTAATTTGAGATGAAGTGATTTCTTACTCAGTAATTTAAGTTGAAGTGAGTTATCATTCACTAATTTAAGATGAAGTGATTTACTACTCAGTAATTTAAGGTGAAGTGAGTTATTATTCATTAATTTAAGATGAAGTGAGTTATTATTCATTAATTTAAGATGAAATAATTTACTATTCAGTAAATTAGGTTGAAGTGATTTATTATTCATTAATTTAAGATGACGTGATTTACTACTCAGTAATTCAAGATGAAGTGATTTATTATTCATAAATTTAAGATGAAGTGATTTACTACTCAGTAATTTAAGTTGAAGTGATTTATTATTCACTAATTTAAGATAAAGTGATTTATTGCTCAGTAATTTAAGGTGAAGTGAGTAATTATTAATTAATTTAAGATGAAGTGATTTACTACTCAGTAATTTTAGGTGAAGTGAGTTATTATTCATTAATTTAAGATGTGAGTTATTATTCATTAATTTAGGATGAAGGAAGTTATTATTCCTTAACTTAAAATTCGAAGATTTATGCATCAGATTAATGTTTGTAAATTTAGCACTAAATTTTAGAGATTTAGGGTTTTGAAAATTCAGGAATTTAAGATTTTTTATATTCATTAGTTGACAAAATTATATTATTCGTTAGTTTAAAATTATAATAGCACAATTAGTTTTTTCACTTACAGATTTTTAATCGCTATGTTTGTTTACGATTTTCAAATGTCCAGAAAATGTATACAAACTACTAATTTGATAGTGTTTAATAATTCTAAAATTTTTAAACTTTCTACAATTATTCAAAAACAATTTATGAATGAAACCTTTAAACGAAAAAAAAACAACAAAAAATAGCAGGCGCATATTTTAAAATATTGAAAAATTACGTCCTCAATGTAAGAACATTTTTATTGGTGCTTTAAGCTTCCTGGTTGAAAAAAATCGTTTTATTACTTTCATACATTTAAAATAATTATCTTTGTCATTTGCATTTCTAACACTGAAGTATTTGAAAATATACAGATACGTATAATAATTACGTGAAATATAAGACATAGAATGAATAATGATTAATAAATGATCATTTTTAGCAATTTGTGATCATGTATAACTGTTTTCATTCAGGTGGAGCTGCGTGGGCTGACGGGTCGCATTGTGTTTGATGAAAACGGTCAGCGCACTAATTTTACTGTCAAAGTTACAGATCTTACGCATTTGGGCTTAAGAGAAGTAAGGATTATTACCTTTATACTCAATTCTTTTTATTAGCTTTTTATCATTTTTCATAAAAGTGATATTATATCCAAACAGGTTTCAACGAAAAAGTATTTAAATTTCGTACAGCATTGTGAGTAAAATAGAACTCCGTTATCAGTATATGTTACAAAGACAAAAAACTGATTTAGAAGCATGTTATACCTTTACTATCTTGTAACAACAAATACATCCTTTTTCCCTCCCATTTATCTTTTCTTTGTCTTCCTTTACGTAAATAAAGCCATAACATTAATAAAAAGGCTAAAAAAAAGATGATAACGTTTCAAAAGCTAATATTTCTTTTTATAATTCAACACGACGTAGTTACAATTATTGCCTTTTCGACGATGCTTAAAATAAAGTAGCAATTTTAAATCTTATAATTTGATTTAAGAATCAGACGTCAATTCTACATCGTCATACAATATTCAGTTATACACAGTGATACTGTTTTCTTCATAATATTAGACCAAAAAATCCATATCGAGAATGACCAAGCAAGAATTTATAAATTGCACATTTAATACACGCAGCAATAGCAGCTGGAGTATAGCACTGTATGTTTATACACGCAGCTACATGCTTATTCAATTGTGTTTGTTTATTCAACTGTGTATGCAGCAAATTATGCTTATTAAAACTTTTTAAATTCTTCACATGCTTGATTTTTAATAAATTTCACACGCTTTAAGATTTTTTTCTTTTTTGAAATTAAAATATATACGAGCATATGAGGAATTTTACAATCAGAGTTAATGTCGGAGGCGTGTGAGGAACGAAGAAATAGAATCGAAATTATATAGTATTGCAGGATCTGAAATGAATTTTACTCAAGCTACGTTTAAAAAAAGAATAGGAACAGAAGATGCAACATAGAATCATTTTAATGAAATGTTTTTCGATGGCCAACAACTACATTATGCTACAAATGTTTAAAATTATGGGCGAAATTGATGCCACATCAATATATATACAGGGTTAATCATAATTCCCTCTGCCTGTAAACGCCATTTTTGTTTATTATAACTGGCTTCAGTGGTGCATGTTACTGCCATCTACCGACAACTGCTTAAATTAAAACTTGAATACCTTCGGAATAATTTCATACGTTCTTTTTTGCCATATTCGTCTTCGTTTTTTTACTATAACAATTCGAAACCCCGGAGGGAATTATGAATAACCCTGTATATATATATATTTANAATATATATATATATATATATATATATATACTTAATTACAAACTGCGTAAAAATCATTATTTGTTTTCACCGTACAAATTGTTTATTTGGCTACGATTTAACCGCTATAGCAGATCTGAAGCATCGATGCGCGATATATTCTATCTACATGCAATATATATTCGATAAATAGTACTTCTGAATAATCACTCTCACAATTTATACACAATGTATTGATACTATCTCTAATCATCCCTAAATATTATAAGACTTTAAACGCTTTGAAATGTCAGGTTATTTCAACTGCAGAAATAGGCTATATTTTACATTAAAGGCAATCAAACTTATTTAGTTTTAAAATAGGATAAAACCCTGATGTAATCAAGAATCTAGATTAAAAACCAGAATCAAGATTTTAAGAAAAAGATGAAAGTGAAATTATTTCTTTTGTACACATAGTAAAGAAGTTTTTTGGGATATTAGCAGGGTGGAATAAAAATATTTAATCCTTTCTACTTGGCAGTCCTAAAGTAGTACTGCATTAAGCTAAGGTGAACTATGCGGAAGTAATAGCATTCCTAGATGGTGAAGGAAGGAAAGTAGGTATATACGATAGGCAAGACGGGAAATGAAGAAAATATATGCCTAGAAGTCTAATGGGATTGTCAGGGAGTTTACCACTTTGGCGAGGATTTGGCGTTTGCTTGTTTTATCTTTATAACCTTAATATTTTGTATAAGGTTTTCTCAGTGGAAAAAATCCTAATTCGATTGCATTTCTATTAAAGAAGTTGATATTTATTAAAAAGTATGCAAGATAATAGCAAATATATTTAAGCATATAGTTCGACATTATAAAGATTTTTTTTTTTGAGTATGTTTATTCCGGTTTTCAATAAGTAGTGTACTTCGAGTGACAATCATCAATTGAACGTAGTCTTCACTTGTTGTTCCGCTAATACACCCTTTATTATATCTTTTAAAATCAAAATCATTTAATGATTAAGAATCAAGTATAGAAAAATGCATTGAGGTAGTGATTTTTTTACATGTAAATGAAAGAAAAAGGAAAGAAACTTTAAAATGGTCTTTTCAAAATCGCTTTTCATCTCCTTTATTTTGACAATCGATTGATATAAATTTGCTTAAAAAATTTCTCATCTTTTCCGACAAGAAATCATAAAGTCTTGATGTTTTCAAACTTAATATATTTATTTTTAAACATGTTTCTTTTAATATTTTTTTAAAAAAACGATTGTTAGAAATTTTTTTGTTTAAGGCAGTTAGTATATTAATCAAGATGAATTATTGTTAAAAAAAAACACTGTTCTTCGGCTAGGAATTTTTCTGCTTTAGTTTTAAATAAAAAACAATATTACTAAGAAAATTAGAAAAAAAAACGACATTCTCTTGCGATTCTTTCCCAACTAAACGTCTTTAAAAGCGAGATCGTGCAATTGGTACTCTGCACGTTCTCATTATTTATTCTGCCATGAAGAACATTGTTATTATTTGATTATTTATCGCTCACTTCTAACTTTGAGGATCTCCATCAATTGATTTCTAATAGTGGAACGCATTTAATTTAAGGAAAAATAAGTAAAAAAGCAAAAATAATAATGCCCTATAACTACGAGTAATAACGTAATTCGTCTACATGTGAATCTCTTGTATGAATTTGCCTCTTCCTGGTTTAACAGAGAGTGTTACACTGTTAGAAATTTTATTCTAAAATTACGATAAAATAGCCGGCCGTAGTTTGTCCATCCAATTAACCATAAAGTTTACGGTAAAGGACATTTAACCATTTAACCATTTAACCATTTTTAACCATTTACAACTAGCAAAGTTTCAAAATCGTAAAAAGAAATTTATCCGGACATTGTAGTTAAGCTTTTTTTACGTACTAGTCATTAGAGTTTGGTAATGAGCATGGCCAATCCTCATGTGTTGAAGGGAAGGGAGGATATCTGCATGTGGTGTCAAAACTGGGTTTCGAACCTCCGCTCTGTCAACCATGAGATTGTCAGATTAGCCTTCGCAGCTATAATATGTACCCAGATGCAAGAAAAATATTAGTTTTATTCGGTATGTACGATAGAATTCAAGTCATTAAACCGAAAGCGGTTAATAAACGGTTTTTCTCACAGTTTACAGTTTGAATACCATCTTATCTATGGTTATTTAACTACTTTGTTTAACTATGGTAAAAATAGCAATTAAATATGTAGTTATTCAACCATTTTTTTTCCAGAAATTTCTAACAGTGTATACACTCATTTACTGGAAATCGTCTTTCAAATCCAAGGACTGGTTTTCTTTGAAATGTATCTACTAATTTTTTTTAACTGCCTTAATCTCTTGTTGTTTGTACCTCCATATGTCGTTTGTAGAAATTTTCTGAAATATTCGAGCTCAATTGTCAAAAGGTCTACTTAGGCAGATCAGATTCTTCGAATCATGAAATTGAAAAATACAGAAATTTATTTATATGCAAACAAGAATATTTACATCTTCACTAGAACAATAGTAAAATGTTCTTAACAGGCATTCATAGATTAGTTGCTCACATGACAGGAAGGAAATGTGAAGCAATCACAGAGATTTAAGAGAGAGAAACAAGCAAGGGGCAGAATCTTCTATTGTTATTAAAAGCAAGAAAAGGCAAAAATAATAAATTTTTCGTCCCTTATTATTTTTTTTAAAGCAAAAAAAAAATTGAAAGTTAAAACCTTCAAAGTAAAACTGTTAACTCGTAAGAATTGTGCTTGGCAATCTCAGAAGCTGATAAATATTATTAATTAAAAACGTTCTTTTGAGTTCGGAAGCAATATACAGATTATTCGAAATTCGAACAAACAATATTTATAACAGGAACTAAGCAAAAATTTATAACACGAACGAAGTTTAGGTTAAACACATAGTTATTGCTGCACATTTATGTTACAGGCAGAATGTAATTTGTTCCAACAATATCTAGTTCCAGATCAAATATTTTGCGATATATAGCACAACAAAGTCCTTTCGATCGAGTTTTTCGTTTTGTTTAGATGTGATTTATGTTAATGTAATTCTCCGATAACAACAAGTAATTTTAGCTGATGTTGGAAGCTCTGCCAAATATCGTAATGCAATTTTCATTCATAGAAAATATTCGGCAAATTGTGATGTGATTTTTTTGGCTTTACTTGATTTACAGATATATTGCTTGCAGTTTCTTAAGTCGAACGATTTTTGAACCAAAATCAATAATTCTATGATAAAAAAATTTACGCTCCCAGTTATATAAATTTCATGACGATTTTTTTTTTACCTCAACCGTTTTTTTTATTATGAATTGCTAAAAACCATGAGGCTAGCTTTGTACACCTTAAATCAGAATGTGTAGTACATTGTGCATTATTGGTAAAACTAAATTATGAATGAAAAAACTGAGAAATATATAAACTATAAAACTGTATAAATACTTATAAAAATATAACATAAAATATTTGTAAATTTGTAAAGTTTGTAGCGTTAAAATTATTTTGAAATAGTTTTCAACTTTTTCGGATGTTCGAAATTACAAACTGTATTACGCTGCGAAAAATTCAGGAATAAATTACGGTCAAAAGTACCGGCAATCAGGATGCGCCCAGACTTTTTACAGTAAAATGTATTTCTATCATAACATATGTTACGGGCAAAATATCTGATATACCGTAATTTTTACAGTAATAACTACTATAAAATCTCAGAATCATTCTTATTAAACAAGTATTACTGTAAAAATTAAAATATAATGTTTGAGTGTAAAAATGGATTTTACTGTAAAATGGATTTTATGGATGATGCACTCAATGAGCCGTTACTTTATACCGTAATATAATCAGAAATTTAATACAGTGTTTTACACCCAGTATGTTTGTAATTTTAAAAATCCAAAAAAGACGAAAACTATTTTAAAATACTTTTAACGCAACAATCTTTATACGCTTATGAATGTTTTATATAATATTTATTTATAAGCTTTTTTATTGTTAAACACTACAGTTAAATATCGCTATTTTAATTACTTTCGTCTTCTAAATTTGGTTTTCTCTATTGAAAAATAATACTGTAACTCTAAAAGAAATAAAAATACATATACAACTAAATGGAACTATCTCTGTTGACGAAGCAATTCGAACATTTTCAAAAACCGTCCGAGCGTGTTGATAAATGACAATAGTTAATGAGATTCTTCTTCGCAACAAAATATCGTCACCTAAAAATTGATTGGAAAATAACAACAAAAGGTTAAACGACAAACTTAAAATGATTAATGGCACAGGTGAAACTCAATAATGAGAAATTTATTTTCCAGTGAACGATAAACAGCCAAGTGTGGTACACGCTCGCTTAACGCTGTCATTTTTTTTTATAAGAGGAGGATCATAAAACCCACTCCCTCTGTGGATATCAGTCTTAATGGTGTTTTAGCGCTTGGGGCTTACACATAAAAAGGAATTTATATCCTGGCCTCTTTTAACCTAGGCGCTTCATTCAATCTCTTCTTTTTTGTGTTTACTGCCTTTTTATTCCTAGTATGTTCCATATTCTTAAGGTGCTGGATATTTTTTCCCTGCTTTATTATTCCATAAGTCTGAGAAGATGTTGGCTTATGAAGAAAATAATTGGAATTGGACGATTGATTTCAGATATGATGCGCGTTTCTTTAAATAAATGGATCCTAACGAATCAGCACCGAGAGTTTTAAATCTAAATTTATATTTGGTTTTTTTGATGATTGTCTTTGTATAATGATAAGTTTTAAGCATTTAAATGATTTATTCTTTAATTCATTACTTTACATCTTCAATTGGTTTTGTACTGAATTTATTTGCCATTAGTTTTCTGCGGTTAATACACGTTTGAAATCATTTAAACACTGTCTCAAAGTTTATGATATTATATACAAAAAAGAGAAGTACAGTAGTGTTGATCATTATATATATATATATTAAACATTATGAAAGGGAAAACTTATTCTTTTATTTTTAAAGGTTGGGGAATGGGAACACAATTCTGATGGAAAAATCCGCAAAACGGGTAACTACACGAGAGTTGAAGACGTATCACACAGCCTCAGGAATAAAACGCTTATCATCACAACCATTTTGGTAAGTAGAACTTTTTACATTATTTCGCAACTAAATATTTTTGTTATAAATAGACACAATTTACATTACGGAACGAGAAATCTGATGTACCGTAATTGTTACGGTGCATCATATATATATATATATATATATATATATCTGATGCACCGTAACAATTACGGTTCATCAGATTTCTCGTTCCGTAATGTACCCAGGAAAGGGTGGTAATGTGGTGAAGGTATTCCTGTGACCACTCTTACTTTGTGTTGCCGAGCGTTTCTTGATGAAAAGCATTTCTTGTTGAAGCCGTGGTTCAATAGTAGGGGTAGATCATGGGGCAGCCCATTCTAAAACACCAGCGTTAGAAGCGGTGTGTTGTTGTATGGCGCGAACAGGATTCAGACTCACTCACCATTGTCTGTGCTCGAACTGGTGTCGCCATTAACAGAATTGGATAACAATAAAATAAACCAGATGTAATTTGAGCAGTGATGACCATTTTGTACGAGCTTCCCACGCTCGTGCACTATGCATAATAAAATTGGGAAGCGCGGATTATACAAGTTACTTTTATAAAATAATACGGCGTAAAACGGGTTAAAATTTAAATAATATTTTAACTGTAGGGAAAAATTAGATTTTGTGTAATGTCGGTAATGAAGCTTTAGATTTCGTCTTCTTTATTAAATAAGGAAAAAATCAAATAAACGATGAAGAAAGGAAGAAAAAATAATTTATATCTTGTATCTTTTATATTAAGTGTCTGAAAGTGCTTTGAATCTCATTAAGATAAGGTTGTACAATGTCACTAAACGAAATTGATTTTCATTTATGTTCAGTTATATTCGTTAAAAAAAAAAATACCTGAAATTAGAAATTTGACGCAATATGAATATTATCAGAAAAATTCTTTAAGGCAAATTTAAATTGTTTCATAAAATAATTAATTTGTCAAATGTAAAGGCTTATTTAAAATAATTTGTTTTAAATTATTTCGTTTTTTTATGTTTATTGAGAAAAAAAAGTTATCAAAATCGTTCTTAAATTTATTCTCAGGATTTCAAAAATAATATCATCAGCAGCGCATTTTGGAACTTTTTTAAATTGATTTCAAATAAAGTGAGTTCAAAATATTCTATTTTAAGTATTATTTTGTTCAAATTTATTTAAAAAATCAATATTCTTTTTGATAGAAATATTTTATTTCTGTGTACAAAGAATTATAGGCAAAATGAAAAATCAATAGCAATTTAATTCCTGTCCTCAAATTCTCTTTCTAAAAACAAATTCATCTGACAAGGGAAACTAGGGAAGTGTGACTCGCCAATTTTGAAATAAACTAGTGGGATGTATGCAGGTGACGAACCTCCTAATGTT
>NC_092212.1:56399940-56448686 GCF_043381705.1 Parasteatoda tepidariorum
TATAGAAAAATCGGTATTTTATTACTTCAATGCAGACTATTAGTTATTGTAATTGTCTCATAATCCAATTAATTTGTAATTAATTGGATAATTAATTAATTTGCTAATTAATAAATTAATCAGAAAATTAATTAATTATTAATAATTAAATGATTTTCAATTACATACTCCAATTAATTTGGAAAGTTTTTTGGAGAAAAAAATTATGTTTGAATTTGATTATGTATTAAATTTGATGTCAATTTTTTTTTTTTAAATTAACCTAACAGGTTTTTCTGAAAAACTACAGATATATAAAATTTTCGAAATCAATTTTGACAATAAATATGCATTATATAGTACGTGAAAGTACCACAAAATTAATTGGAGTATAAGACAATTACAATAACTAATAGTCTACATTGAAGTAATAAAATACCGATTTTTCTATATATTGAATTATTTTTTATCTCTCACAGGACCTTCTATGAGCCGAAACGAATGTTGCCCCCTAAAATTTTTCCTCATAAGGCATACATCCTTCTAGTTTATTTCAAAATTGGCGAGTCACACTTCCCTAGTTTCCCTTGTAAGTTAGAAATGACACTCGGAAATAGTTAGGAAAAAGTTTCTATTTAGAAATAATCTGAAGCAAATAAAATAATTGAATATATCTTTGTGTTAGTTATAACTTTAGTTCACAAATATACAACTGTATATCTGCTCTAACCATATCAGTTATTACCACACTCAATTTATATTTTAGAAAATAAAAATAGGTTAATATAGGTTGTCCAAAGTAGGTTAAAAAGTACACACATTAGAAGTTAAAAAATTAGGAGCTGATATTTTTCCCCGATTCCCCTTCATAGATTAATTTAGATTCTATTAATGCATCTCTAAATATAAGCTATGATAATCTTTTATTAATTTCTAAGAGAATGAAAAATATTTATTTAATATTTAAATTTTATATTAAAAACAGGCACAATAAGAAAATTGTGAATTTTTTTTCCATTTGCTTTTTGAATGCAATCCTTAAGAATAATTTTCAGTGTAATGGTGGAAAACCTTTAGAAGTAAATCTTCAATACATGTCAAAAGCTGATTCAAAAAAGAAATAAAAATTGTTCGCAACAACCTCCCTGTTCAACTGTTTTACTACGGGAGCTTTGGTGGGACGTATAAGGAAGAAGCAATAAAATTAAAAGTAGTCAATTCTTTCCCGTACGGGATGTACCAGTTTATTACAATCATCAGGAACACATATTTAAAATGACACAATATTTATTTTTCTCATATTTTTTTTTTTAAAGAATGGACCCTACATGATGAAAGTAGAGGACGAGAACGGGATTAGATATGAAGGCTTTTGTGTGGATTTGATCCAAGAAATCGCTGACGATTTGAAATTTCAATACCAAATCAAGGAAGTGGATGATGGCAGCTATGGTCGAAAGAACGACATTGGAGAATGGAATGGAATGATTCGAGAACTAATAGATGGGGTATGCAATAGAAAGAAATTTTGGTCTTAAATAAGTATATTAATATTCAACTTGGTTAAGTAAAATCCCGTCGACCATTTTCGACAAAACCAAACAACACGATTTTTTGCCAAAATTAGAAAATGAGCAAACATGGAAAGTTAAGAACCATTAGTTGCAACCTTCTATAGCTAAAGCTACTGTTACGCAATATTTCATTTTCTTTAAATGGAGATGCGATATGGTGCCAATCTTTAATTGTTGGCGAAAAATCGTGTTGTTTAGTGCCTTTCTTTGCTTTTGTCGAATATGATTGGTGGTTTATTACCCAAATACTTTCTATTTTATTCATTCATTTACCATCGTCACTATGTTGTATTTGCTGCACTTAAGAAGAATGTTAATATTCAGCAGCTCTTCTACAAGTTTTTTATAATATTCAAATCTATTTGAAATCTTCTAAATGATTAAATAAATAAAGTTATAAAATAGAAAACCAATAATTTTTTCATTGACTTCATTAATTAAATTATAATTTTTGCAGAACATAAGAAAGAGCATTTGGGAAAATTAAATATTTGACGATTTTCTTATCAGAGCATTAATTATTGATTTTTTTTTTATTATTTTGTTCACCAAAGAACAGTTTGCAAAATATTTTTAAAACATAGCATTCAAAATAAAAAAAAGTAGCAAAAAACAAAATCAGTGCTCTAAATTTACAAGAGAGCATATCATATTCTTATTCACTACTATTCAAAGTACATTCAAAAATGCTACTTAATCAGTTATGTTTCCTTGGCTCAAAAATATTCCCTCTAATATAATCACTCGCGAAACTGATGATTGATCGAAACAATCAGGCGCGTTGATTTAGCTTCTACAGCTAAAGCAACTGCTACACAATTTTTCCCTCGCTTCAATTGAAAATATGGTGCTAATCTTTAGTTGTTTGATGGAGGAGACGATATTCTGTTTCTCCTTTACTGCTTTTTAGGATATGGTTCTAGTAGGGTTGTTGTGCTAACCCGATTCCGGCCTGATTCTACCCTTCCTCCAATCACCACCTTTTACACGCTTTAATATAATCACTCTCAAAACTGCCAACCGTGAAGGTGATCGTCAATAGTGGTTAATACCATATAGTGGCTATTTGTTCTCCAGGAAATGAATAACATCTTTTAAGTAAAAATTTTATTTAGTGGTAAATAATATGTTATTTCAAATTGGCCATATATAAAATACAAATGATAAAAAGAAATCCCTTAAGGGGATCAAGATAACATATTCTCTACCTTGAGAGTTCAAGTTAGCATTCTTATTAAAAATGATATTTTTTAAACGGTTATGACTGCTGGGACTGGGAGTGCCCAAGGGGCACTCCCAGTCACCACTTATTTGAAATTGAAAGTCAATGCAATTGTTTTCAACGGATCCAGGAGAAGAATGAATAGGAGATCCAAAATTGGTGATTTATCAAAATATAACATAGCCGAAACAAAGCCAACCCCGCATAATCAATATTGGGTTTAAAAAAAACTTTGGCGATCGCGAGTCGCCAGCAAAACTGTGGGAATTATTACAACCATGTAACTGAAATATATTTGTGGTAAGAATTCAAGAATAAAAAGTTATAAATAGATTATTGTTTTCGATTAGGCACGGCTGTGAATTAATGAGTCTATATTAGTATTGAAATAAAAAGATAGCCGTTACATTGATCGATAAGAAAAGAATGAAACATTTTATGTCCGCTGAAAAGATTAACTTATTGATTTAATTTATATATAATTCGATTAATAAAATAAGTTTAAGTAATAAAAGACATTTTAAAAGTTAGGAAATATGTAATGCTAAATGCGGCATGAGACTGCCGATTGATTACAACCATTTTTTTAGCAATCACTTTTGCAGCTGTGCCAACAGCTAATCATTCCTACCTTTCCATCAATTGAAAATATGGAGCTAATATTGCGTTATTTGAAGCAGGAGATGAATGGCTGCTTCTCCTTTACTGCTTTTCAGGTTATAGATCTAGATAGAGTTGTTCTAACGCTTTTTTGACTTCATTCAACCTTTTCTCCTTACTATACCTTTTTCACGCTCTAATATATTCCTTTTCGAAACTAGTGATTGAATGCAGCCATTTTTTAGCAATCACGTGTGTAGAGCATTTCTTCTTTAGTTAAGAGAACTGCTTCGCATTTTTTTTTCTTTTGCGTCAATTGAAGATGCGCAACCATTCTTCAATTACTTGAAGAACAAGACGAATGGCAGCATTTCCCTTTTGTAGCACAATAGGAACGTGGAATGATCCCATATCTCAACTTTCAACATCTTTACTAATTTTACGTGTTTAAAATAAAGGGTTATCACAAAATATTAGTTTATCTATGTAATACAGCTTTTATATCCACCATTGTATCGTTGAGTTGACAACAATAAAAGATTTTAATTGCACATAAGTATCAATTGTTAGTTCCACAACAGAGAGGAAATATGCACGAATTTGACATTGATGCTATTAGGAACAATAAAAAAAATGGTATAAAATTATTCTACAATCTGAAATTACTCTAACAAATGTCTTATATTTGCGAGAAATTATTAAAAAAAAAAGTTTTCAAAGGTTAGCAGTGTGTTAAAATGTTACAAAAAATTACTGCAATTCTATAATTAGACCACTTTTATTTCTTGAGAATAAAAAAAAAAATCTAACTGGTTTAATATTTCAAACTGCATAAATGACCATGTTTTGTTGACTTTTCTATGAACCAAATCATAATATACAATAATGTTATTATATATTAAATTTTGGTTTATAAAAAAGAAGAAAAAAAGCATGGTCATTTAGGCAGTTTTATATATTGAAAGCAAGTAAATTTTGTGATAATTAGTTTCAATTTTAATAGAATTAATTATACAATAAATAATTAGTTACAATTTCAATACAACAAATTATACAATAAATAATTAGTTAAAAATTAATTATTTGCATTAATAAATTTCGAATCATTACCAAATTGTAATAAAATGGAACAATTTTTGCTACGAACTTTGAAAGAATTAACATATGTATTTTTCCTTCTTGATATTTCGCAAATATCACGAAGTACATACACTATTAACAATAGAAAAATCTAAGTAATATTTTTTTTTATTTAAGGACTCATTGTTTTAATTATTTGTTCTAATATGTTACGTATTTCAAAGTGTTATAGATTTTTATTAATTTTGTCAACAGCCAGCTTTCTTCCATCATTAAATGATTTAAGAGCGGGATATATTTAACGCTATTGTTATGTTATAATTTGATGGAATGAGGGATATGTAAATTTAAAATTCATATTTTTGCAAAAAAGTAGTATTCTCTTGTTGAAATAATTGTTAATATTAAGATAACACATTAGAATTTCTGTTATTATGAGTTTTGTTTAATGTTATAATTACTAACACTATTCCAGAATATAGCCATTATGTGTTTAATTTTTTTTTTGTAGAAGGCAGACATGGCTATTGCCGATCTCACTATAACATACGTAAGGGAAGAAGCAGTTGATTTCACTATGCCCTTCATGAATTTAGGCATTTCTATTTTGTTCAAGAAGCCAACAAAAAAAGTACCAAAATTATTTTCATTTCTCTCTCCACTCTCCATCGAGGTATGGCTCTATATGGCTACTGCCTTTTTGGGTGAGTACTCTCTTAACTCGCCAAATAAATCATAAAATTCCTATGAAAAGTTCCTTTTTTTAAAAAAAGCAAGCATCGCTGTGAAAATTAAATCTGTGGAAGAAGGAAAGGGAAATAAATTATCTGCTAAATCAATAAATTATACTAAAAATAAATCATCTGCTTAGAATGTTTTTCTAGTTAAACGATTTTTATTGGAATATACTTTGAAAATAAATTTACAAAAAAGACTGGAATGCTTTTTGCAATCTTTAGTGAATTCTTATTTATATGTAAAATTTAGCTGCTAATATTCCTTTTTTATTTTAAAGAAAAAGAAAAAAACTGGATTGAAAATAAAGATCCATTCAAAATGATTTTCTATTCTCAAAATAATTAAATATTTCACGAAATTTTCTTCAGAAATTAGCCTAGAAATGAATGTTTTTTGCAGCTTGGTAGTTCCTGCTGTTGCTTCGTGATACATAGCTACAGATATTCATTATTTTTTCCTAATAAAAAAAAATATGACGAAAATAAATGGGGCTGAAATTAAGTCATTTATTTAGAACGAAGTTTCATTAACCGAAGAAAAAAATATTTTTTTAGAATATTCTTTGAAAAAAAAAAAACTCATAATGTTTTCATCAGCTAATTGAAAAATTTTTCTTCTACGTAAAATTTAGCGACAGATATTCCATTTGTTATTAAATAATAAAAAAAAATAGGACGAGCAAAAATAGGACTGAAATCAAGTCATTTATTTAGGACGAATTTTTATTCACCTAAAAAAAACATTTTTTTAGAATATTCTTTGAAAAAAAAAAACCATAATGCTTTCATCAGCTAATTGAAAATGTTTTCTTCTACGTAAAATTTAGCGACAGATATTCCATTTGTTATTAAATAATAAAAAAAAATAGGACGAGCAAAAATAGGACTGAAATCAAGTCACTTATTTAGGACGAATTTTTATTCATCTAAAAAAACATTTTTTTTTTAGAATATTCTTTAAAAAAATCATAACAAAAATAAACCAAAATGCTTTTAGCAACTAATTGAAAATTTGTCCTTCAACATAAAATTTAGCGACAGATATTCCATTTGTTGTTAAATAATTAAAAAAAATAGGACGAGCAAAAATGGGACTGAAATCAAGTCATTTATTTAGGACGAACTTTTATTCATCTAAAAAAAAACATTTTTCTTAGAATATTCTCTAAAAAAAATCATCACAAAAATAGATCAAAATGCTTTTAGCAGCTAATTGAAAATTTCTCCTTCTACGTAAAATTTAGCTACTGATTTCCCATTTGTTAGAAGAAAATAAAAAAAAATATTACGAAAAAAAAATTGGCTGAAATTATTTTATTTTTTAGAACAAATTTTTATTAATCGAAATTTTTTTTTTTAAATATTCCTTTAAAAAAACACCAATAAAAAGGCTTTCAGCAGCTGATTGAAAATTTCTCCATCTACGCAAAATTTGGCAACTGATATTCCGTTCGTTATTAAATAAATAAAAAAAATTAGACGAAAATAAATAGGACTGAAAGTAAATGATTCGTTATTATTTAATTTCAGATTTTTTTTTTTACAGGAATATTCCTTGATGTAAATTAGCAAAAAACTAAAATATTTCCAGCAGTTCAATACAAATTCCTGTTTCGACGTAAAATTTCGCTGAAAACTTAAATTTTTTACATAAAAAAATAAATGGCGAAAAAGAAATAGAGCTGAAAATAAATGTTTTGATTTTAACTTTTCTTTTTTTTCTTTTCTATTGGAAGAAAAAAGGTCTTTAAATTTTTTTTGCGAATATGATTTAGAAACAAGCACTATATTTGCTTATTTCAACTGTTCATTTCCGTAAAATTTTTCCTCGAAAAATAAAATCCTACATTTTTACAAAAGATATTAAAAGGGCGAGGATTGATTGTGGTAAGAAATTATTTGAGATTCCAAATATTGAATTTTAAACTTAGGATTTCTCAAAGACTGAATTTCAATTTCTGTTGTTTCTATTCATTGAATTTAAAGAAAGGAAATTTATCGAAACCAGTTTGTTAAAATAAAGGCTTTTTTTTTAAAGAATTTAATAAATATTTTTGACAATAAACATTCTCATTAAACAAATTATTCTTAAATTCGTATTATTTGTAAAGAGCATTTATATAAATCTAAATATACTAAAACAATAAACAATGTTTTTATTTTTTATTCTGTTTTAAAATTCTTTTTATTCGCCTTTCCAAATATCTCACTATTTTAGTAAAATAAAATTTAGCCTCAACATGTAAGGAAGAGAATTACAAAAATTACTAAACGTTTTTTAATGCAAAGAATTTTTTCAAAAATAAGTGAATGAGATGCAACAGTAATTAACGTTTAAAAAAATGCCTTCATTTATTAACAGATAGTTAGCTATATTTTAATACCAAATTTGTTGTTTATTGTAATTGCAAGAATCGATGATATAAAAAAATCCAAAGTAGGAAAAGAGGCCGATATAATCGTGAAATAATTTACGTGTCTATAAAAAATCACTAAATTATTTATATTTCTTTTCAATGATTTAATAACTTAAAAAAATAATGTTGTTTTTTTCATTTTTAAATAAGAATATATATCAGCCCGTATCCAAAAATTACTGTATTTTTATTAGTTATTAATAAGAAATGTTTTAATTTTATTTTTTAATTATTCATTACAAATCTGTCTTCCTTTATTACTGAGTAAAACTCATGAAAAAAATATTTTAGCACATTCTAGTTAGTCACAACATAATATTTTCATAAATTTGTGCCAGTAAATTTAAGAAATGTATCTAAATAGATCCTGCAATTATATAGAACGAGTATATAAATAGATCCAGATTTAAATAGAGATATAAATAAATATCTTCCAAAAAATGTTTAATTGCAATAAAACACTGCTATTGTATTTGTAAAAAAAATTTAAAACACTGCAATATTAGTCTTCACTTTTAGTTTATATATTTTGCTAAGTAATACAAAAGAGCAACAATTTTTGAAATAAATAATGTTAAATAATTAAACTAATTTTTCAAAAAAAAATTTTTTTACCAGCCGAATGACACCCCAAACAAGACCAAAATTACGCAAAGTGTAGATAAACTGACGCAGCTGATAAATTATTAAAAAGAAACTTTAAGAATTTATTTTAGAATTCTTTTTTCGAAATAACTTTTAATGTAAAACAAGAATTTCATATTCATGATTTTAAGATTCCATGGAATAACGATACTTTGTCAATGACCTTCTCTATTTGAGAATTTTTTTCGTTTGATAGATTTTTGTTACCTCTATTCACATATTAAAAGCCGTATGACGTGACTCTCTGAAGTTAAGATACAAGGACTCCCGCTTACAGTCAAACTATTGCAATAGGGGGATCTTAATAAAGGATTTTTTATCACTACAAATTGAAACCAATTATAGACACTGTACACACAATATCTAAAATATATAATTCTCTTACGTGGCTCCCTAATTTCGGCTGTATTTCTTTTCCGCCGGTGGCATCGTTTGCTTTGTCTTGTTTACGTCACTATTTCTCTTACACGGCAAATCGACCAATTATTGCCGCTAAAAATGTCACATGCCAAATCTAGTGAGGTGGCTCAACATATAGCGCTTTTAAAAGCAGAAAATGAACTAACCAGAGAGCATCAGCTGCGGAAATATCATACTATTAAGCTAGGTAGAAAAGAGTAGTCTTTGTCGATAGATCTCTATTTTAGTATTTTTTCGAAAGCGCTTTTTCTCACGAATTTAGGCTCCCAAATTTTGGCTGTATTTCTTTACCACCGGTGGCAACGTTTGCTTTGTTTTGTTTACGTTACTATTTCTCTTACATGGCAAATCGACCAATGATTGCCGCTAAAAATGTCACATGCCAAATCTAGCTGAGGTGGCTCAACATATAGCGCTTTTAAAAACAGAAAATGAAATGACCAGAGAGCATCAGCTGCGGAAATTTCATACTATTAAGCTAGGCAAAAGTGAGTAGTCTTTGTCGATAGATCTCTATTTTATTATTTTGTCGAAAGCGCTTTTTTTCACGAATTTATATATTACGAATTTATTTGACGATTTTTGATTTATATTACGAATTATACTATAGCACATTTCTAATAGATTTGACGAATTACATGTCATTTATTTGAATTCAAATTTATTTTAATGACTTAGTATTTACTAAAAAGATGTAATTTTTTTTTAAAAAAGTTTTTATATGGATTTGAATGATTGTTTTGAATTCTTAGAATTTTGTGCATTTGCAATGTACCTAAGTTAGTAACGAGTGAAGCGAGCTTGGTTTGCGAAGCAAACCATATAAGATTGCGTAGCAATTTTCGGGGGTTGGCGAGCGTTAGCGAGCAGGGGGCGCAGCCCACTATTTTATGAAAATAGTTCTTCATTTACTATTTTAATTCATTAATATTAAGAGTGACATTGTAATTCTAATTTCAGGCGTGTCTCTCTTCTTATTTATTGTGGCTCGATTCAGTGCCTATGAATGGGTGAATCCTCATCCATGTGAATTAGAACCAGAAGAATTAGAAAATCAGTTTACTCTATTAAATACCCTCTGGTTTACAATAGGTTGTCTTATGTGTCAAGGCTGTGATATCACGCCAAGGTAAGTAAATCTTGTTCCATTATTTGAACTGCTAAATCTGACTCATTTAATTAAATTCATAATTCCGATTCAATCAATCATGCTGATAAATCTGATACAGGCAATTGAATTGATAAGTCTAATTCAGTCAATCGTACTGATAAATCTGACAGTCACCGAAACTTAAATCTGACTTAGTTAATTAAACTGATAAATCTGACCAATTTAATTACATATATAAGTCTAGCTAAAATATATAAGTATGACCTTATAAATACGATTTAGTCAGTCAGGGAACATTTGAAGCATGACTAATTAATAATACACTCATATTACTCAACGATTATTGACAGTTAATCTTAGAGTAAATTGACCCAGACATGATGCTTATAATGACAATCATAATTAATTTTTAACACTGTCATTACATGAAATTGAGGCCAACCGTTTGAGGATTGTGACCACGGATATTTCTCGAATTTTTGGAGCTGGGAATTGAAGAAACTTTTGGAAACAGCCTTTCCCTGCTTTGGAGTTGCAGAATAAGCCTTAAAATTAATTAAATACATGCCATATATGCTCAATGCTTTTTTATGTGGAAAAATTTATAAACACCCTTAACATCATTTTATATATGGAAAGAGAACTGGCGTTATCGCAATGGGATCTCCATCTGAAGAGATTCTGCAATGAAGAAGCGTTGCTCCACGGTACCTGCAACGTTTGCGAATAATTTACTCTACTATGCGTTGTTGAAATGATATAATTCTGTAGGTTGCAAGGACTATTAATTGCATTGTGTCAAATAAAAGTTTATATTTTAAAAATGTAAAGTTGGATTATAGTTACTAGTAAATGGAGCCTAACGCGAGACTCTTCCATCTATTGAGAAGAAATTCATTTAAGGGAATTAATTCACATTGTATGCTAAAGATTCATGAGAGAGTTAGGAGATGCTAATACCTTATTGGTTAAAATTTACCAGCAAAAAAAAAAACACGCAAATCAGGTGCTCGATCGCATATCCAAATTCTCATTTTTTTTCCCAAGCAGTGCGAATAGCTCCTAAGCCCTTAAGTTGCAAATTAAATAATAAATTTTGTGGCGCCATCTAGTGAAATTGCGAACATATGATGTGTGTATTTTATAAAAGATTAAGGTGATTGTACTAGAGGTCGAATTAGATCTTAACATGTCTCAGTCTCTATAACCCTAACGTGATAATCCAGGTAGATTAAGTAATCAGTTGTATTTAAAAAACAGTTTGTTATGTGTGTCACAACGATAAATATCAATCGTAAAAATTATAATCATTAATCTTTAACTATTTTAAACATTATTTAATTATTAGAAATTGTTATTAGAAATATTTTACAGCATTGATACGCACACAATTATTGTTTTTATATATTTTATAACAATATATCAATGAGATCCAAATATACTTAGGGCAAACTCAACGAGAATGATTGCCGTCATGTGGTGGTTCTTCACATTAATCATGGTATCATCTTACACAGCGAATTTGGCAGCGTTCTTAACCGTAGAGAGATTGGCCTCACCTATCGAAAGTGCTGAGGATCTCGCCAAACAAACCACTATTCCATATGGATGTGTAGCATCTGGTTCAACTCAGTCATTTTTCAAGGTAATTAATTCTATTTCCTTTTGCATAGGCTGTTATATAAACGTTCCAAATCTGCAGATCCAGCATCATAAATTTGCTGTTAAGTGACGGGATGTGATTTTTGCGCATGGGAAATATCGCATGCGAATGAAAACCTGATTGGCGAGATTTTCACCACCAGTGTGATTCTCATTCGCTTGTGAAAAAAATCACACCCATCAAGAATGGTCTTAACGTTGTTAAACGTTGTCTGACATCAAGAAAAATAAAAAAAGCCACAGTTTACGTGTCTTACACTCGAAGTAATACGATGATTTTAAACTATACATACCAGTTTGCTGAGAAGTGGTATGAAGGGGAGAGTGGGGTCAATTGTAACATTTTTTACTTAACTATTTTTAACTAACAAAAAATCCAATATATTATTAGTATTAATTGACAGACGAGTAAAGTAGACTATCCTCTACTAGAAAAAAAAATAAATACCTTATTTTAAATGTTATTATATTAGTTATTAACAATTTTTGACAGTCGTGCACTTGTTACAATTGTCCCCACTTACGGGGTCAATTGTAACAGTTCATAAATTCAACTAAAACATAGTTAATTATACATATTATCATAGTTGTGATATATTTTTTTATTGATCAAAATAGTAGTGATATTTTAGGAGTAAAAATAATAATGAGCAGAGACCTAAAGGGTTAAACTTTTAACTTTAAGGGGTTAAAAATTTTAATTTATGCTGTGAAAGGTGACAAATAAAATAATGCACATGCAACATAATATAAATGATATAGGAAACTATTGGTGGTTCTTAAAGAGTTAAGTAATGGTTTGTAAACATAAGATTATTTATTTTCAGCTGTTACAATCGTCCCTTTACTTATTGTTACAATCGTCCCCAAGACGCCATTTCAGCTTCATTTGTTAAAAACAATGCTAGTTAATTAACAAAACTAATTTTTTTTATTGAAATGTTAATTAAGGTGTCCACTTACATATTCGGTTAATAATTTTTATTTGTTTAAACAAAATTACTTTGTTACTATATAATATTCTAATACCAAAAAAAAGTATTTGCGTAGCGTGAAAATATCTTTTGTGATGTAACTCTTTCAAAAGTACATAAAAATGGTTGCCAGCAGGGGTGTGCATGTAGATTTATTAAATACACCTTGTGCGCCACCTTGGAACCAAATCTAGAACACTCGAAAGTTTTGCTCTGTTACAGTCGTACCCTGTTACAATTGACCCCACTCTCCCCTATAGTTTAAAATCATCTGGGCTTTAGAATGGACAAATAACTTAAATATTTTAAAAGTTATTAAACTTTTTTGAAAATCACCAATTTGGCGACATTTTTTCACCAAGATAAGAATTATCAACATCACTGTCTTATTCTAAGTATTTGTAAATTTTAACGAGCCCAATAATGCATCATTAGAGTAAGATTTTAAGTATTAAAAAATTAGACCACAAACGCTTTGCACTTTCACAAAACTGTGACTTTTCTCCATAGTGACGTTTTGCACCATTTTCAAAATAAGCGTAGACAGTTGACCTAATAGTCTTGAGTAACAGTTGCAAATTCATAGTATAAAAATAGCATATTATTCGCAAAAAAGCATTTAATATTACAACGGAACCTTCGGAAATCAGCCTCACACCATCAGCTGATATGCCAGGTACCCGTACTTACATTGTCACGCCACTTATACAAAGTGAATAGCTGGCGTGTAATCGAATTGGCAGTACAGGCTGTCAGACGATCATCACATTTGAGTCCTGCAACTGCTGACCAGAAAACAGAAAGGAGCAAATTCCCCACCTGTTTTTGATGTTTTATCAGCAGTTTGCCGTCACCGACGTTGCTGCGTATCAGCTGCTGATCTCGGTAGAGTTCATTGACCTATCGATTGTGGTAATTTTATTAGGAAAAGCAGATTTTTTTGATTAATTTTATGGAGGAAAAAAAACAAATTTATTATATTTTATAAATATAATATTATATTTTTATATATATGATTCAGATTTGTTATAAATATATACGTAATTTGAGTTGACTTAAAATCTTTAACAAAATTAATTTTTTCGTAGAATAATACGAGAAAACACGCAATCTTTTGGTTTTTCGGTATTTGATATCAATAAGAAACTAGAAACTTCAACAATCTCTAGAAACCTCAACCTCAATAATAAAAAATTTACACCGTAAACAATAAAAAAATAATCCAGTGTAGCCTAAAATAATAGAATATGTAAATTAAGTTGGTAGAAAATCTTTCGCAAAAATAATTTTCGAACACGTTAGTAATATTATAAATAATATGACACCATTTTTCTCTTTCCTTATTCAAAATTATTTTTTTCTATATTTTCTGTTTTTGACCGTGATCTGAAATAGCTCACATATGCTTTTAAAAGTTTAAAAAAATCTATTTTATGCGGAAATGGTATGCGGTAAGTTATTGAAAAGTACGTGGTTGGAATACATAAAAAACGAAATTGATGAAACTACGAGGAAAATGGATGTTTGACTGAAATTCCAACTATATTCTGTTATGTAACAGTCTCGGATCTTACTGGCTAAAATTATAAAAAATGTTCTTGAAAAAAACGTGCAAACACTAGAATGTGTAATTTTTTATGCTTTTATAATAGAAAAGTGTTGAAATTACTCCATTATACGAACTACAGTATTCAAGAAAGGTATTATAAGATAAAATGGGCAACAAACCTTCTTCGTACTTGGTTTATACATATAGAACATACAAAAAAATACAACAGAACAGGGTCAAAAAGGAATAAATTTTTAACAATGATTAAAAACATGAAATAAGTTTGTATTTATTTCCGTTGAGTTTATTTCTATGCTTGCAAAGTTTAATTCTGGATTATGTTGTGAATTTTTACAAGAGATTCAAACAATCAAAAATATTTCAGACTCCCACATTATTGGTACTTTTTGAGGCGCAGTTTTTTTCTGATTCGTAGTTGTGAAATTAATGTTACACTGATAATACATGCAGAAATTTTTCTCAAATGACATCATACCACGGAAGAACTACATTAGCATGATTGCCAAGCCCTTCAATTCAAATAAAAGGCGATAAAACTACGTTTTAATTGCAGGCCACAGAACTTTTAAGGCAATGACTTCGGACAATTCTGTTTTATCATCGTTTTTATTGTTCTCTTAATAGTTTTTTTAATAGCTATTTAATCGTACAAATCCCTTGCCATGAAAAAGTGATGATACATATAATAGCATATCATTTTTATCTCACCAGACGCTATCTAACAGTGCTTTATTTCATGTTTTTCAGGAGTCCGAGTTTCCTACTTATAAACGTATGTGGTCTTTCATGGAATCACAACGTCCATCGGTATTTAGTGATAACAATCAGAAAGGTGTAGAAAGAGTAAAGAAAGGCAACTATGCTTTTCTCATGGAATCCACTACCATCGAATATATCATCGAAAGGAACTGTGAACTGACACAAGTGGGAGGTCTACTTGATTCCAAAGGTTATGGGATCGCAACGCCTCATGGTGAGTAAAATATTCAAATCATATTTTAAATGAAAAGAAATAGCCCAATACACTTTTAAAAGCATGTTCTATCCTTTGTCTCTGTAAATATTTGATGCTTTGATTTAAAATGTTTGTTTCCTTTTTTTATTCTGTGGAAATTCATTGTAGCTAAATTTGTAGCCAAATTTTGTAGCTAAATTTGTAGCCATTGTAGCCAAATTACCCTAATCATATTACCATTTTGGATACATCATTAATAAGATACATTTTTTTTGTAAAATCCATTTCTACCGTGAAATATAATACCGTAATTTTTACCGTTTAATAAAAGTGATGTTGGCAGATGCAAATGCTTTTGCTAAGTCAAGACTATTCACCCCTTTAAAAATCAAAGCCCACGATCAAATAACTAATCTTGACATTGATAGAAAGACAGCCACTACTCTGATCAGACTAAGAACAAAACATCATAAAAACATGAAAATTTCTACAGATGGGACTAGAAAATATCAAAACTGTGGCAACTGTCTTAATGTGGAACTGACACCATATCATGTCTTTAACTGCCCTGCAGTCGTTGCAGGCCTTCACCTCTTAAACTACCCCACAGAAGAGGATTTGTATTCTTTTAATGCCATAGAAATAACAAAAACTATTCAAGCACACCATGAAATATGATTCAATAGAGGATACGACACCAACCAACCAATAAAAGTGATTCAGTGCTTTTACGGGAAATATAACTGTAAAAATTACATATATCAGATATTTTATATCGGAACAAAAACTACCGACACCATTTTGGATACATCATTAATAAGATGCATTTTTTTGTAAAATCCATTTTTACCGTAAAATATATTGCCATAATTTTTAACGTTTAATAAAAGTGAATAATTACCGTTTAATAAAAGTGATTCAGTGCTTTTACGGGAAATATAACTGTAAAAATTGCATATATCAGATATTTTATATCGGAACAAAAACTACCGAAACTCTGAGTGCCGGTACTTTTTACTTTACTTTGTTCCTAAATTTTTTAAAAGGTGGAACTTGTCTGATACGATATCTGATATTAAAATAAAAATGATCCATATTACAATAATTAAAGCTATTTGAAATAGTGTTTCCATGGGTTTTTTATTTAATATTTTTCCCATACTTTAATAAATTGTTAAAGTGATCCAGGAGGAGTAGATCGGTGAAGTGTAGAAACAAGAAGAAAAATGAAAATAAAACTTATTTTACAGAAAATTAAACAGCACAGTTTGTAATTTGACAAAATAAATTTATTACAGAGAGTACCGTAGGTCAAGTTTGATAAAACTGATTTTGCGCATGCAAGGTGTATAACAAACGGTTGGAGCAACAAAAGATCTTGCAAAAATCAATTTGTAATCGAAAATTAATATATCTGTGCAAAACATTTTTTGAAGTGAAACTTCTAATGCGACTTCCAACAAGGTTGCGTTAAACGCTTAACGGTACCATGGCAACGAGCGGCCTGTGATCCTTGCAGAGATTTTAATGTGAATTTCTCGTTACCTGAAGCTGAAACATTATTAACCTTCCTTAAAGACAAATTTGGATTGGAAATGATAAATGGTAGGAATGATCCAACAACCAAAGGGGTAACTACCATTGATGCAGTTTTTGCAAGAAATATTAAAAAAATAGAACTCAAACAGGGCTCGAAAAAACTCAGAAATTTTACCCGTCCCCGAGGACGGCTTGTCCAACAATGCACCCGTCCTCCGTTGAAACTAACCCGTCGCTTTTAAATAAATAAAAATATAATTTTCTCCTATTTATAACAAACATTTATATAAATTACACAATGAATTAGTCGTTACTAGGATTACATTATATAGTAATAAAAGAAATACTAGGTTATTAATAGTAACCTAGTATTTCTTTTATGAAATAATTTAAGTGACAAGGGTCAAGTTATCTGGAATGTCAAGTTATCCGAGGGTACTGCGTTTTTTAAATGAATCAAATATGACGTTTGCCAGTTCCACAATCAAGCCAATGATTTACAGAGGTTTCTGAACAGAAATCTGAAAGGGGTTTTCCATTTAGGCAGATGTTCATAAGTGCTTTTAAAGCTTCTTGTTTAAGACAAGTACGTATTGTGTTTTTTTGTAAGTTTATTGCTGCAAAGCCCCTTTCAACCGCTGCAGTACTCCCAGACAGAGAAAACATCAATATATGCGCAGTATGTTGCTGTATTGTGGGTCATTTTGCTGCCTTGTAACTTACAAGACTCTTGTAAGATAACAAAAATTGAAAATGTATCACGAGCATTAACGGGAAAGTGGCCGTCCGCGCGGACGTCGGATTCGAGAAACTCGTTGTCCGCGGAGAATTTTTGGCCGTCGAGGACGGGCGGACGGGCTGTTTTTCGAGCCCTGAACTCAAACATTTCGTATTTTACTTTAGTTATCATAATCCCATTGTAAATGTTACAGATTTGGATATTTCTCCACTCGAAAATGATAAGTGAAAGATGCGATCAATTGCGAATTGTAAGCAATGTTAATAAAGTTTGTCTTAAAGAAACAATATGATTTCACTAAAAATCAATTTCTATCCCTTCCTATTTTTATTACGAGCGATTAATCCTCACTTCGGCCTGATCACGTTATTGGTCGAAGATGACATCACTGTTTGGGGGAATGGACATGCTGTGTACTGCATAGTAAATTGGCGACAGATCTTGATTTGGCTACAGATTTTAAATCTAGTTTTCAAACGCACTCTGTTTACACGTGGTATTAATGTTTCTTGCTTTATCTATAATGTTTTCTTGTTTTTATTTATTAATGTTTCTTGTTATTATTAATTATAAATCAGGTGATTTGCGAATATTGCGAAAAAATATTTAAACGAAATAAAAATTTATACGAATCATAAAGCTGACTTAAAAACTGGAAGTTTGAAATGAATTTACTTAACTAACATGTTGTTTAATTATGTTATTTGACTTTAAACTAAATTTACATGTTGTTTGATTATGAAGTTTTTAAAATTATTCATAACACAACTAAATAACGATGTATCAGTAAATTTGAGCTTATATTTATTTCAACTTCGTTACTTTATAACTGTAAAAGATAATTCTCAAGGAAAAGCAATAATAAAAACAACTTATTTGTAATATTGCTATACCATCTTATATTTGCAAAACATTCATTATTTTTGTTTATCATGTTTTTAGCTTTCATGAATTTCTATCAATTAAAACAAAAATATTGTCTGAAATAATGAAGAGGACATTTACCTATCTCTCCCACCCTAACGACGACATATAATATTACGTAAAAATTTACTAGGAGGAAATAAAATCCGAAGCACGTGTGAATGCAAAATTTGTCGCCAAAATCATGCAAACACTAGCCAATGGCCACCATCTCCCTTCCCCCAGTGATGTAATTTTCGACCAATAGCGTGATCCGGCCCAAGTGAGTATTAATCGCTCGTTTTTTATTTCCACATTGTTGTTGTTGTTACTTTACGTCGCACTAGAGCTGCACAATGGGCTATTGGCGACGGTCTGGGAAACATCCCGGAGGATGATCCGAAGACATGCCATCACAATTTTGATCCTCTGCGGAAGGGATGGCACCCCCGCTTCGGTAGCCCGACGACCTGCGCGCGAAGTCGAGCACTTTACGGTAGCACAGTTTAACGAGGACCAATACCGCACACCCTCGGTCCCTACGCAGACTGATCCAAGTGTCCACATTACGAAGTTTCACTTCTTCCGCGCGGAGGGACTTTACGCACTATTTTTTCAAAAAAATTACTTTGTTTTGGATCGAATTAAAAGCAACATTAAAACTATGAATTAAGTAATAATTTCTTGATGCTGATTAAACGAGTAAAGTAATAAAATTTATATTTATTAGGATCTCCTTATCGGACTCACTTGTCTTCAGCTATCCTGAAACTTCAGGAAGGAGGTCAGCTGCATGTCCTCAAAGAACGTTGGTGGAAAAGGAAGAGGCTTACTCAAAAGTGTGCTAAAGATGACGCCACTGGCTCGAGCTCAGCTTCAGAATTGGGGCTGGCGAACGTTGGTGGCGTCTTTTTGGTTCTTATATGCGGAGTCTCCGTTGGATGCATCATAGTTGTGTTCGAGTTTATATGGAAAGCCAGAAAAGTCGTCAGTGAAGAGAGGGTAAGATAAACGTCTGAATTTTCTCACTCGCTTCAAATAACTAATTTCATACGATCTGTGTTTTACAGTTTCTTTTGTGGTATTTTAGAAATTAGTACAACATTAAAATTAAAATATAAAATTATACTACCCAAGTCAAAATTCTCGATGGTCCCATCAAATCATTTTGATGGTTTTTTTTAGGTTTCAGTGCTATTCATGATGGTTAAACATCATTTGATGGTCACCATCATCCAACATTTTCCATAATGCGTTCATGGTTTTTGATATGCCAGCAAACTTCCATCATTCCATGGTGGAAAATGCTACTTATGATGGTTAATGATGGTTAACCATCTATGATGGTTAACCATCTATATCATATCAACTATACTATATCATATCAACTGTACTATAACCATCTATATCAATTATACTATGATGGTTAACCATCCAGGGAAGTTTGATTCTCATGGACTAACAATCCATGATAATCCGTGATGGTCAATGATGTTTCGAACTGTACTTTTTCATGATGGTTTAATGGAAATTCTTGTTGGTTCTCAGGTATATACCACACCAAAACAATTTGAGTTTTTTTATGTTGGCCTATCATAAATTAATCAGAATTCCTACATTGGGATGATGGTTGTTCATGATCGTTCCAACATTTGATTTCCGAGAAACTATATTGAAATTTCTGTTGGTTTAACATGAACAAGCCATCAAAACAAGTTACTATTCTTATCTTGAACCATCATAAATCAGTCCAAATTCCAACATTGGGGTGATAGTTACTTATGTTGGTTACCGTCAAAAAATATAATTGATTATGATGGAATTATTGATGGTTACCATCAAGATTATGTTGGTCCAACAATGGAAAACCATCAAAAAAATATTACTTGGGTTCACAAGGTGAGATGATATGAGATATTGAGAAGTACATTTAGAAAAATTTTAAATTTATTACAACAAATTAAAGCGAGATATCGTTTGTTTTACTATTTGGTTTCGGTGTTCTTGTTTTGGGAACAAATCCTTTTTTCAAAAAGATTAAGAGCTATTATAACTTAATTTTTTCATTCTCAGCATTGCATTTATTTTTCAAAATTAAGTCGTTCGTGTCATATTATTAACTGAGAAGTCGAACATATTAAAATGATACAGGGTCATTTTAATAAATAAATAATACAGGGTCATTATTTACTCATAATATTTTCTCATAATATTAAAATGAAATACATTTAGCTAAATACTTAATATTAATTAAATTTTACGATCATGTTTTGGTGGAAAAGTGGTAAGGAATTTTTAAAATGTTACCCACTGTAAAGACTTAGCCGTATACTTGAACTTCTGCGATTGAAATTAACCAAACTTGTAAATTCTGCATTCGTAATTAGAAATAAACACAATAAAAATTATCTATTAAACAATCATTTCTTATAAGTCACTAAAATAATAACTCCCTAGTGTTGGCCTCTCCTCATGACCCTACGCCAACTTTTACAGTTATTAAAAAAAAAATTATGTAAACAATACCTTTCATTGGCAATTTTTATATATTTTCTGGAGTTATCAAAAGATACTGCACAGGTCTCAAGAAGGAAAATAGCTTCTCATTGACACTAAAAATTAAGTGAAATCAGTGGAGAGCATACTTTTCACAACACGGTTCATATATTCCTATCGTAATTATCTTTATATCGATCATATCTTATTACATCTAAACACCAAAATAATTAAAAAATAATTAAAATTGTATTGTTTTATGATTTTAAATCTAATCTTCTCATTCGGTGACTTGGGTCTTCCCTTGCATTTATTTCGACTGAATCAAAAATATAGCAGGGGAAATATTTTGAAATTGTTTCGGATAAAAGTTAATACATTAATATTTTCCACGTCGTCAAATTGCAGTGGAATCAGCGTAGATATGAGGTAATAATAGGTAATTAATTCTACTAACTAGTGAAAATGCAAATCATCCTTTATCAAACATTTGGTATCAGTGTCTTCATTTGACTGTTTCCTAGTTCCATATTTTAATAAATCAGTATCGATTAAAATATTTGCATTTCAGGAGTCAATTTGTGCACAACTTTGCCGAGAATTCAAGTTTGCAATTTTCTGCGGAGGTTCTACGAAACCTATGAAGCGTGATGAAGATAACGCTGGTAATTCAACGCCGCACCAAGAAAATGGTCTACCTTTCATGCCCATGCCCGGATTCTCTTCTTCCAGTCCCTCTAAAGGATTTGCCTCCTGACATGAGGCCCCCCTGGTGCAGCCCTTAGTAAAGGATCCCGAGGGCTCCACGTACTATAGGTACGGCAGGGGGACAGGCTCTGATGTATAAACTATTATTTGATGGATCCACTGACTCTTTTGAAAACGGAGTTCTTAACGATGATGCTTCGACAAATGGTATTAATACTTCCAGTGACTAAGTACTCTTTAATTATAACTTACAACATACAACTTTTGAAATAACAATGGATACAAACCAATGCAGGGTATAACAAAACTAATGACCATAATTGTGAGAGGTGAACGGAAAACGAAACAATCACCGTACAATGTGGGGAAGTTAAATCAAAGATCGGTTTAATGTTTCATTTCTATAATGCGATTGTGGAGCGGGGTGAGTAGGCCGGGTCATTGCTTTTACCATCTGTTTTCTGATATAAATTATGATGTACAGATGCGTTAGAAGTAGTTTCAGATCATTATTGACCCAATAAAGAACCATTTCCACGTTAACGTGGAAATTCTTACCGAGCAAGTAAGACTGAGAGATCGTAACAAATAAAACGTAGCAGCAATATTAAGATGAAAAATTGCTTCTTAGGAGGTAAATTATAGTTATTATCTTAATAAGTTTATCTAGATCTGAAGTCAGAGGATGAGATTTTAACTCAACATTGAAATCGAATTCTCAGAAGCTCCTGGTTTCTTCAGGAAATAATTTATACCACTTTTTTACCACTTGTACGAACCGTGAAATTCTGCCCGAGCTAGCATGGTCCTTAAGGTATTAAATTTTATTCTTAAACCGTCTTCATTAACCCATAAGTGTAACTCTAGAGTGACGTTAGCAACAGAACATAACTTAAAGACCTTAATATTTTTTCCAGACGCTACTTTCATAAAGAAAAGCATTGACTATGTTTGGTCCTTCTTTTGGCGGCCCTGATCTGTTACGCCTAGATATTTCTTTTCCAGCGATGTCAAAAAAGGCTTAGATTACTCGATATACATCGAATAAACAAAGGATGCCACATGAGTTAACGTCATAGTTTCAGACGTGAATGACATACAAATAATCTGTGAAAATTCACATAGTACTCCCTGCAAGGTGAAACGTTTTCATAGTACTTTCCGAATGGTGAAATATTTTCACAGTAACGCATGGCATGACACGTTTACATAGTATCCTTCACACGGTAACATGTTTACATAGTACCTTCCGAATGGGGAAACATTTTCATAGCACACTCTGCATGTCGTAACGTGTTTATATTACCTTTCGCATAGTGAAACATTTTTTTGGTATATTCCGAAAGATGACACATTTACATAGTACTTTATAACGGGTTACGTTTGTTCAGTACCCTCCACCTCCAATTTAAAGCCAATATTGGATTATGATGGTTACATCTCAAACGAGGAATTGTTGTGAAGTTTTCAATAATAGAGAATCTTTGAGTTTATTTTTCACAGTGCAGTCTTCCTTTTGCATTCCGATCCCCATTGTACGGTGACAGTTGACATATTTTATAATCTCTGTCAGTTGTGGCCATTCGTTTTCTTTACACTGTGTATATTATTTAATTGAAAAGGAAGAATATGCTTAGAATATCCAATATTGGATATTGGTCAATAGTTACGCTCCGAGAGACTATGAAAATGGAATAAATACAGCAAACTTTGTTTAGAATTTTAAGATATGTTAACTAAGCGTTTTTGAATAGGATTCAATAATTTCTTTCTATTTGTCTCTATATTATACTTTGAAACCTTTATTACTAAAAAAATTCTTGGTTATTCACAAATCTTGATATTATTATTTAAATGTACTCATTATTTATAAATAAATTGTTTAAATATTTTATTACCTTACTCCGTAGAGTTATGTACATGGTATTATGCAATAAGAAGGCAGAAATACATTCTGTATAAACATACGAAACTTGATTTTAGACAAATACTTGTTCATTTTATATTATTTCAAAAGAAACTATAATTTTTTATGATAAACCATAAGCAATTCACCAATTTACAATAAATCAATAAAAATAGGTGTTTAAAAAATTTGATTGCCTTAAATTTGCTTGCAAAAAAGTGTAACTAAACCTAGTATAAAAAAATTGTTATGTGATAGACATAAAAAATCAGTGAAATAGAGCTGGGATAACTCTAGTTTAATAAAAGAAAATAGATTGGTTGTTTGATTAATTAATCTAACAAGTAAAACATTAAGACACATTTAAACTGCAAAAATTTAAAAATAACATTGCAAAATGCATTTACATGTATATATATCACATATATATACTTGGTATAAAAGATGTTTTGGCATTTATTTTGTCATAATGTAAGACGTTGATGATTTTAGAGTGATAATAAAAACAATTTCAATATTTCTGATTAGTTAGTAGCTTAACATTTAAATAAGACTGCATAAATAGTTTAAAATTACATAATACGTTGACTTTCAAATAGTAGATGAACGAGATATCATGATAATGAGAAGAACTAAATAATCCTTGGCTAATACTGGAAGATTAAAGTTTACCAAAATTATGCAAAAACAGTAGAGTAGATAAAATTAATAGTCTTAATAAATATATTTTTTAAAGAAATTTATTCTAATGTAACTCAAAACTACCTTTAAATATAGAAATAAAGTTAGAGTAATATTTAAAAATTAATATATTCTAGATATAATATTAAAAAAAATGTTTGACATACTATTGCAAAGATATTCCGAAAGAATTAATATACTAATTAACGTATAAAACAAACTTAGTTCCGTTTCATTGGGTATTGCTTAGATTGTAATATGAACATTTAATCAAAAATAATTAAATTTTTAATTTTTTGACAATATAAAAAAAGATTTTTTTCCTTTAGAAAATTAATTAAAAAATTGGATTTATTTATTGAATTTGAATGTAAAAAAAATAGTTCATATGTTGTAAATTTGACTTAACTACCATGTTTTTTTTCTCATTTGCAGAATAATATATGTAATTTTTACAATTAAATATTTTTCTTTACTGTTGTATTTCTAGTAAATGTTTATCCCAGTATTCCAGTTAAAAAAATGGTTATTATTCGCTTGTTCCAACTCATTAATGTTACTAATGAAAAAATATATTGTTTCAGTTACTAATGAAACAAAATTCGAATAATATGACTTTAAACTTTTTGACTATAACATCGCTAACACGCTTATGCTTTTTATTATGCTGTAATTTTTTCAAGCAGCAGAATTTAGAGTTTCCTCTAAAATTTATGACAAAATTTACAAACAAACTAACAAGTGATGTCATGAAGATCAGATAAGTTGTCATATATTAAAGTTTGTAACATCTTTTGAAAGTCGATTGGGGTTCGCCCTAGTAAAGAAAATTTGCCCGAGTCCATTATCGCAAAGCTCGCTGTTCAGAAAAAATATCACAGATTTTGCTGCTCCGGAAATATATTGTCAGAGAATTCACATCATTAGGAAATTTTCATCAAAATTTGCTTCAGTAAAGATGCTTTATAATTAGCTTTACTGTAATTGAACTACTCTAGTACAGTTTAGTTGATTCCCCGTCATTTCAAAATATGTCCCCTTTTTAGTTGCTGAGCTGAGCAATGGACATGAGGATGCATTTCCCTTTTCACCCTGTTTTGTGCAACATTACACTTTGTGTCATGCTTCCTCCAATTACATCACACAAATCAATTTTGTGTAATATACTTGGTATATGATATGGAAATTAACATGTACTTTTAACCCATTTTTGGGACTTCCAGGGTGTGTTTTTTTTAACTGAACAAATCAAGATGTGTTGAGATAATATTTCTTAAAAACTATTTTTAAGAAACTCGTTAAAATTTCATAATATTTGAGGCTTAAGGAAAAAGGTAATTTCATGATTCATTTAGAATTTCTGCTATTACTAAAATAAGCTTTGTACCATGCTCAATGCTTATCTTCAAAATCATTGTCAAAAAAGATGTAAAATTTCACACATTGGGATATGTAAATCAATATTTAAGAGTAGTAAAAAATACTATTAAAATCAAAAAGATGTGTACATTAGAATTCAAAAAAGAAATAAAGGAAGGGGGAAACTCTAAAAACTCACTATAAAATCACTTTTGAAATCTAAGGAATCACTATAGAGGAAGATGGGACTAAAAACATCACAACTTAATTGATTGAAGGAGGAAACAGGAAAAAGTTGAAAGACGTTTCTTGGAAACGCTCCCATATTTTCTATGTTCAACCATATTTCCTCTGTTCTTCCATCTTCCATTTCTTCCTTTGTTAATTTTTGAATTCTAGTGTATAATATACCAATGATATCAGTCTTAAAAGGATTCTGAAAATTCTATATAAGTGCGATGACTACAGAAATCATCCATGTATATTAATAATCAAGCTTATTATTATTTTTTAAAACTAGTCTATTGATAAAAAGAGTTTTTTTTTTAAAAAAAAACAATTCTTNTACGAGACACTTTAATTTTATGTTAAATATTTTTATTCGAACTTATTAACTATGACTGGAAAGTAGCTTTTCGTTCAATTAGTTTATCTTTATTAATTAATTTGCTTGAATTTAATTGCTGTATTAGTTATTGCAGTTGTTAGTTTAGTCATTGCGAATATTTAAAAAAATCGCAATATTTTGATCGTGTTTTTTTTTTAGGCATTTTGCGCTGTTGCTGTCAAGCATATAATAAGTTAGAACTGACAATGATAGGTTTTCTGATTTTTTGAAGTAGTTAGGGGGGTAATAGTTAAAACTAATCACCAAGCTAATTTTTGTTCAAATATACAGTAAAACGAAAGCACAACCTTCACCTAAAAAAATTAACAACTTCGTTACTATCGCGATAGTCACAAACAAAAGTATCAAGGGCTCATATCGTGCTTTCAAGATCGTATATCGTTAGATTTTGCAATTTCATTTATTCTTTTACATGCGACAAAAATGTTGGTGGAAATTCTTTTAGTAATTTTCCAATTAATTTCACCGTATTTAATAAAAATGTACAAATTATTGTAAATAATTTGCGACTTGTTAATGCATTAAATTTAATAAAAATATTAAATTAAATCACACTTATTGTATGATTAATGTATAAATAGTTTAAATATCATCATGCTTTTTACGGAATTTTTTAAATACTTTTATATCTAGATCCGTACTTTATTGATGTGGTAAAATATGTTCATAAGTGTCCATTTTAATTATTTAAAATTTATTCTTTATTAATTTTTAATAATTAGAAAATCCAAATGTAATCTAAATTGAAATTATCTTAATTTAAAAAAAAATAATATAATCAATCCAATTAATATAGTTTAAGATTATCTAGGATCTTTAGAAAAGTAGAAGTTTTTACGATACAATTAATCTATTTAACTCTTCTTGAGATTTAAAGGACTGGATGATTCAGTGTATCAAACTGATAAAAAATAACGGAGAGCGTCCAATCGAATTCCATTAACTGACAGTGATGATTTTTCAATGATCATCAAAAGTCATAGCTGAATACTGGATACATGAGTTTTCTTATTTTTATACATGGAACTTTGATGAAAATATGTAGCTCTGATAGATATATGATTGTCTATAATTAGTATTTTACCTGTGATTATATTTCAACTCGTATATATAAATATTATGTTTGAAATAAATTCGATAAGAAATGTTTGTCTTTTTCTTTTGCGACACACAGACTTGTAGTGTATCTACTACTACAAAAATACAATTCTAATACCTTAGTATATAACACATGTTAACTCGATTCTATGTTGGAGTACCTTTTCATAGAGGAAGGTTGACATTGTCGATATCTACTCTCCCCACATTGGTGACCCGGACGTGATGTGAACATGCCTACATTGACAGAAACGCCCACTTCGGTATGAACACTCCTATCTTGACAGTTACGCCTACTTCGATGGATGGTCCACATTTAACAGTTGACTTGCTACTTGTGACTGCGACATTATTCACCTCCTCGCACTGTTGCTACTCAGTCTCGTCTGGATCACACACAACGTCAGCCTGCATACACTCGATTGCTAATGGCAACACAGGAGCAGCCACTATCTCATTATCAGCACAAGTATGGTGATCTTAATACAGCTCTCCGGTCTTCTCTCAAAACTGCAATGAATCAACTAGTAGAATTCTATCATAGATATAATTCTGGTGGAGGAGTACTGTAGTGCTATCTACTAATACAAAAAGACAATTCTAATACCTTAGTATATAAGACATGTTAACTCGATTCTATGCTGGGGTACCCTTTCATAGATGAAGGTTGACATTGTCGATATCTACTCTCCCCACAGACTTTTTATTTTTGACACACATGGTAAAAAATGGATACTTAAATATCGCGAAACTTTCTTTGTTTTTGACGAAACCGTTTCCTGGTATATGCTACGAGCAAAAATTTCATCAAAGTGGCGATATAAATATGGTCACTTCTTTAAGTAAATGAATGTCGTCAAAATTAAAAAAAATATTTGGCCATTCTATTAAAAAAATATTCTCGTTGTGTTCTATCTAACTTTAAATAAACTGAAAACTATTACTTTTTAACTACTTCTTATTAATTAACTAAAAATCTAGCTTTTCTAATAACTACTTTACCTTAGGCACCATATAGGAAGCACAACGCAACAAGGACAGATTGATTAAAAAGATAAATTGCACCTATGCTTGAAGCGGGATTCGAATTCCGGATCTTGCTAGTAAAAGGTCAACTCCTTGCCCACCATGCAACCGGTCGGCGTAATTCGTTACTTGATTTTCGACCGTCTAATTTTCCTTGTTCAATCTCCCACAATGCACTACGATGGGGTTTCGTGTTGCTTTCGTCATATATTTGTTCGCGTTTCGTCTCAAATCACGTAATTTCGTAACGACATGATTCTCAAAATTAACGAAATACTGCTCAAGGATTGATGAATCATCAAAGGTGAAAGTTTTATTTCCGGGAGTGCATAACGCACAAATAAGTAAAAAGAAATCGAATTTTATAATTTTAAAAATGAATCAAAATGTATGTTCAAAAAAATGACATGAATATCGTAATTTTTTTACTATCATGAAACATATTTTGCGCCGCATATAAAAAAAATGAAATAAAATATAAATAATAAAATATAAATAATAAAATGAATGTACAAACGGAAGTCATACGAATCTGAGCTTAGATAATTAAAATTTACGTTGTTTAATATATAATAACGTTTTTACATACACAGAATTCATAACCTTTATCCCATGGCTTAGCATCCAGAGTACTATAAACGTACGCTCAATACTAACTGGCTGTCAATTTAATTATTGAGGTTAAAATTCTATTTGTTTAACTATATAAGGTGGAAACAGTAAAAAAAATAAGAATCTTTCTCACAGTTAACAGTTTGAATACGATTTTTCAATAGTTACTTGTCTGTTTTGGTGGAATATGATGAGAAAACAATTAAATTAATAGCTACTTGATCATTTTTTCGACTACTTTCTAACAGTGTGTATATAAATAATGTATTAATTCTGTTCTATTTTTATATTATTTAAAAACCGCAATTGTAGAACATAAAAAAGCCATTTGAGAAAATCGAACTTTATCTTCTTCAGCTTTTTATTCCTTTCATTCTTAAAACGTGGCTTACATACTTTTTTAAAGTGAAATATATGATTTTTGAGGTTTAAAGAAAGATTGCTTTCGAGAAAACTTTCTCGAAGGTTAAATTTTTCATCCCGTCCTTCAATTTCATACCTGAACGATACTTCGAAATACTTTCGGATTAGATAAGATTAGAATGAAATCAAGCTGAAGAAACTTTTCGATGGATTACCCAAAATTTGTTTTCAAAAAAGTTGATTGATTCTTACGGAAAATTCTGGACATTAGATTTTCAAAACATTCATTTCAATATTTTGACTTAGAACTTCATAAAAATTGCTTGCAATAGTTTTACAAAAAGTTGGATTTCAGTTGTAGCCTTTTTTTTAAAAACAAAATACCTATTCTTTAGATAGAATGCAAAATTACACAAGAGGTAATTTTTTCCTAGGTATTTCACAGAAAAATATTTATTAATAAAATACAATATTAATTGTCAAAGTACTCACTTTAAATTTTATAACTTAAATTTAAGAGGGCATTTATAAAAACAATTTTTATTGTTGCTATTTGAAGACCTTGTTATTCCTGAATGATATTTATTCAAATGTAGATTTCGATGTTTTTCTTCAGAAATTAAGGCAGACGGTCTGCGATTGTTCTTGTTTTCCAGTGGCGCCATCTATAGCCAAGAATTAGACTTCTTCACTACCCATACGTCACACTCGCTTATACGACGGACATATTCATAGTTCCATACGTTCCTCCACAGATCGTAATTTTGACCTGAACCAGAGAACGATCAATCTCCAATTCAGTACCCCCAGAATTGATTTGTTATGGGAGACTTTGTGACTAAGCAGATTTAACGTGCACCAGTCACCATTTACTACACGGGGAGCCTTCTACCCGTTCGATTCGAACTCCCGTTTATACCAACGTGAGACCAGAGCCCTGCCAACCACGCTATTCAGGGGCCCTGCAGATTTTGATATTCTTTCAAAATACGAGACACTTTATTAGTGGTCTTTTCAATACAAATGTAAACAAAATCAAAATTCGAGCTTTTTCGGTTACAAAGCTCAAAGCTGCTTATTACTGCTGATTGTGAGAGGCAATATTTTCAAGCAGATAAATTTGTTTTCATTAAAAGAAATAATGCTACTTTCTGAGCGCAGATCTGCTGCATTTCATAAGATATTAGTATTATTAATTAATTCTAGTGAGTTTAAAATAAAAATTTGCTTTAGTTATTTATAGATACATTGTTAAAAGAAAGGTGACATGATTGTTAGAGTGTAAAGGAACTCTCTCTCTCTCTTTTTCTTTCTTTTTTTTCCGACTGTCCTGATTCGACGTGTTACTTACTATTGTTCTTGTTGTAAGCAGCGCACCGTGTGCAACCGCGCATACGTAATATAGTTTTAGCAATCAGAGTAGCTAGATTAAGTTTATTTTGAAAAGTATAATTCAAAGCAGAGAACATTTTGAATATTTGTGAATACACAGTGAATATTTTGAGCCAAATGGTATTATACACCGGATACAGTAACTCAGAAATATGGGCGGTAATGAGCCTGCAGCGCTCCCTAGAGTAGAAAACACCATCCATTAAATTGGTTATTGTAATGTCGTTTATTAAGATGCAAGTGTTGGTCTCATCTAATATGTGCTAATTAATTCGTGTAGACAATATTTTAAGTTTTGAAATCAGACTCAAAAATGTACCTTATCTCAAACAATTTTTTTTTCTGTCGCGAACCTATACAGTGTATGCCTGTATGACCAAGGTCATTTTCCAGGTGGGCATTAGATAAAAAAAACTATACAGTGTGGTCCTTATAGTTTAGATAGAAGACTAATCGAAAATGTTGCATCCTAATTGTTTATTTTACGTTTTACATATTTTGCTATTCATCTGAAGCTAATTATTTGAATGAAGTATCTCAAACCATTTTATCTTTGTGTAACATTTCCCACCAGATTACCATATGTACTAATCTCAAACTATATAATATTTCATAGTAAGCTACAAATAAGAAAAGAATTTAAAGTGTTCAAATTTTACGCGTCCTTACTAAGTTATTGGGTCAAAAATTTAAAGATCACAATTATAACAGTATATCTCATGCATCTTTTAAGTAAGAATAAGTAGACTTAAAGTAAGAAAAAATCGATAATAAATTCGAGATTAAGTAGAAATACATTGAGATTTCACACTTATTTATTAAATAAACTAATAAAGATATTACCTTTTCGATTGCAATGAGAAGTTTTTTCTGTCCAGATTTAAAGTAAAAACAAATAAGAAATAAATTTTAAAAGTTTTAAGTCACACGAAATAAATTTGAATTGTAAGGTGTGCAATTTCTTACATCATTTTAAAGTATGTAATTTTACAGGGCAAAATACAAAGTATGAGTGAAATCGGTCAAATAGTTCCAGAGAAATCGAATTTCAAAAAAGTCATATCGCTAAAATTTGATTCCTCAGGAACATTTTAACCGATTTAGCTCGAATTTTGTATTTTACCATTTTAAATTACGTACTTTAAAATTATGTAAAAAAATTTTATACCTTACAATTAAAATATTTTTCGATTATTATTAAATGAAATATAAATAATAAATATTTTTAAAAAAATATTTTTTGCATGGAATTATCTTTGGGTAAACGAATTTTATAATTGTGTATAAAATCTTTCAATTCGTTTAAAAAAATAATTCCCGAGCTATAGAAAAATACGGAAAAATATCAAATTAACCTTAATAGATTTAAACTTTGGGATCCCTTGTAACCCTTGGATCCCTTGTTGTTGTTTGATAACTTTGGATAATGTAAATTTTTCTTTTTGCGTATTTCGTCTTAGCTCGAAATTTTTTTAAGCAAATTGAAAAATTTTACACATAATTATAAAATTCATTTATCCAAAGATAATCCCAGGCAAGAAATAAATTTTAATAAATATTTATGATTTATTATTTTATTTAATAGCCGAAATATTTTTGAATTGTAAGGCATTTTTCATTCTAAAGTATTGTATCTAATTTTATATGGCAAAATACAATACTTGAGAGAAATCTATCGAATAGTTTCCGAGAAATCAAATTTCAAATATACTTTTTTTTAAAAAGAAATTTGATTTCTCAGAAACTATTCAACCGATTTCACTCAAATTTTGTATTTTGCCATGTAAAATTAAGTACTTTAATATGATGTAAGAAATTTTAAACCTTACTGTTCAAAATTTTTTCGGCAATTGTTTAATAAAATATATTTATTAAGTAGAATTTATTATAATAAAATTTATTAATAAATATTTCCGGAATTTTTTTTCCTTGTTTTGCATCTATGAGTAAGCGAATTTTATAATTGCGTGCAAAAATCTTTCAATTTGCTTAAAAAGTTCATAAATTTTGTCAAAATACGCAAAAGGTAAAATTAACATTAAAGGGGTAAAATCTTTGGATCGCTCTTCTAACCTAACTATGGGGACCATATTTCCCACATTTTGGCTATCCTCTATATTTTGGAGGTCAGAAATCTGAACCAGTTGGAAAAAAAGGTATGTCAATTCTGAGAAAGAACGTTTGTTCGTTTTTTTTCGTAATTTAAAATATTGTCTGCGCTAATCAATTAGTAAATTCGATCCTAGAACGTGATTCAGTCCTAGAACGTGATGATCAAAAGTTAATCATTACTATCCATTTTTTTTCTCATTGCACATGAGTAAAGCGCGTGTTCACTAAGAATAGCTAACTTTCTGCCTCTCATGGATAGAAAAAGAAATTTCAAACATTAATGAGAAGGAATTAAAAAAGAGCCCCACTAAAATGAAGTCTATTCTATTAATAGCCAATATATTCAACATATTTATATATGACTTGAAATATACGATGCTGCATACTATTTACCAATTTCCTCAGAACAATAGCATAAATATTATCAGAGGTTTAAATAATAGCATCCTTTAAATCTGCCACCTACTGCAGCTGTCTGTCATATATACAACCCTAATGAGGATATCCTCTCACGTTTTCTTAGAAATTGAGATCAGAAACTTTATGACAGGCATTTTACTACCCAAAAACCATACTCGAAAAGATTTTGCAACGTAGATAGGGGTGTCATTCTGTTGAAAAATTCAACTTTGATCATCAATCATTTCTTCAACAGGCAATAAATGAGTTTCAATAATTTTTTGGTGTTAGGTAGCCTTCTTGTAAACTAGGGAAAAAGTCAAATTAAGTTTAACACTATAGCCAAAGCCTTCAAAACCATTAATAAACTTCCATCTTACTGTATAATGGAGAAGAAATTTCTATTTTTCTAATGTTATTGCAAAAGCACACATAATTGCGTGTTCCATCTAAAATGTCTTATTTTATATTCACCATTGATCGCGGTTTGTTTTCAATGCTCGCTGATAATTGTTTAATTTGATTGTATCGCAAATTGTTTTTTTTTACGATAAATAAAACGAAACAGTATATGAGGAAGAAAGATAAAAATCTATGAAGAAATTTTTTGACGGAACATGGAGAGGAAAACCACGAAAATCTCCCATGGATAAGCTGATGGCAAGGGGATTCTAAAGGAATTCTCATTGTCATTGGCAGGTGAGCCACGTCACTGGTAGGTGAGCGCTCTATCCTCTGAATCAATGCGGTAGCTTTATTTGTGTTGGACACATTGTAGAACTGGTCGGAGATCTACAGATTAAGTCCAATGTTAACTTTGAAAACAAAAGAAAGGAAGCTCAGCTTATCACGCCTTGTCTATTTCATGTCATGTACCAATGAAAGTGCATATATAATTATAATCATTTACTTTAATAAAAAAATCTTAAGGTTAGACAAAGTTTGTTGTTCACTCTACAAAAAAAAAAAATGCACAACATAATTTTCGTTTTGATAAGCAATAATGATATAATTTTCACTGTCTTTAAAACTTTTATTTTTAAAAAGACGGTGAAAATTATATCATTATTGCTTATTAACAACACTTTAAGTTTTTAAAAAGATATTTTTCTTTTCCCCACAACCATTATGCTAGAAATATACTCTTAAGAAATACATATTTTGCTTAACTAGGGATATCCTTGAGCAATTTAATTGTATCTTAACATATTTTTCAGAAATTATCTTAAACTGCCACGTTAAAAACAAAATCGAAAGTTTATTTACTTGGAAAAATAAATAAATAACTTTTCTTTAACCGTTTATTTTCTTTAACATTTTTTTTCTTCTTAAAGTGATATTTTTCTCTCACCCGTTACTCTTATGATGACAATTAAAAGAAAAAGCCTTTTATACCACAGTTGCTTTAAAGTATCTGAGAGATTTAACATGTTACCAAACCCATTAATTGTTAGATTCTTTGAGATAAAAGAAACGGAGAAAGTGAGCAGAAAGCTGGCATGCATTCTGAAATCAATAGATATGAGACAGTAGATTTGCTTTTGAGCAAAGCAACATGGCCCTTTCTGCGGGAATCCTTTGTTATCGGAAAAGACATTCGCTTTTATGGTGGGTGAAGGGGTTGAGAAACAGGATATAAGATAAAGGTTAGAGAATCAATATTCTCTCAGACATTGCGCAAAATATTGTAACTATTATTTTAAGGATCAAGAACGGTCGGTTTATGTGCGTATGTAAGATGGCAAAGGATGACATATAGGTTAATGAAGAGACACTTACAAAAAAGAATATTTTTTTATAATAAAAAGAATTTTTCTGATTAATTTATTACATTAAAATTTTTATATTTTCCTTAACAGTATGTGACTACAAACTATTTCTCTAATAGAAATTGAAATTCTTCATCTTAATGAAAAGAGAGAATTTCATCTTAAGCTCACTATATTAAAGAAATGGAAGTACCACAGCCGTGATTTTGAGTGTTCAACTTAATTTTACACTTTGTAACGCTGCGTTGTATTGTGATGTGCATACGTGCAATTACAAAGTGTGTTTAAAATTGTACCAGAAATATGATGAAATTATATTTATGATTCCGTTATTAAGTAGAGAATAATCAACTGTTAAGCTTACCATGTGGGTTGATTTATTGATCACTGAAATGCATCTAAAGGACTGAAATGTGACATGTTTAACTGATTTTGACTTAGCGTGAGAATTTTTCTGATTTGAAAATTGACGGTTTTCGCATTAAGTAAATCTTTTCAAAAATCAGACAGTAACTAACAGAAGAAAATATATATTTATTTAGTTAAAAAAATTGTGATGCCACAATTGGCATTACATATTTATTTTCTATCCTTTTAAAATAACTTTCATTACTTAAGCTTTCTTTATTAATAGAATTATACATTTAAAATAAATCAAAAACTTAATCTTTTAAAACGAACACGAATATAAAATATTTATTTCTCCTCTTCTAGATCAATGTAACGGATACTTTTTTTATTTAATTGCTAGGCAGACTTATTAATTCACTGTCGCCTCTTATCGAAAACAAAAATCTATTTATAACTTTTTAGTCTAAATTTCCAACGGCTAAATGTTTCGGTTGCATGGTCGTAATAATTCTCATAAATTTGTTGGCGACTCGTGATCGATAAGGTGTTCTTTTAAACCCATGTTGATATGCTAGTTGGCTTTGTTTTGGCTATGATATATTATGATAAATCGCCTACCCATACTTTCTACGTCCGTTGGGAATAATTATATTCACTTGTAATTCAAAATTTGTGGTGACTAGGAGTCCCCTTTGGGGCGCTCCTGTCCCAGTCATCCTAACGGTTTAAAAAAATATATGCAATCGTAACGAAATGCAAACAAACAAAAAAAACTTCTTGATGTGGAAGTTATATTTCCTTGATCCCTTCAAGGGATTTATTTTTGATAATTGGTAATTATTATGATGATTTGTATTGATGGCCATTCTCTATAATCTTCAAAAAATATTGCTTAATAAATTGGATTTTCATATTCACGATTCATATTAATTTGCTGGAGACTTTCATTTTGTTTCATCCATTTACTTTTGTTAACGGCCAATACGAACAATAATGAATTAAGATGAATTTCACTACACGAATATTGGCGGCTAAGGACGGAGGACCAAACCTCCCCCACAAAAATAATCAAGTTTTTAATAGGAACTTTTTTGGTGTCACGGCATTTATAAAAAATTCAGGCTCTGATGGGTTAATGGGCTATTTTTATTTATTTATTTAAGGCGATTTTTTTTTCAAAGTTCAAATTTGCTCAAAAATTACAGTAATTTTAATTTTAAGTGCTTCTTTTAACACATATTTTTTTCTCGATTTTTTGCATTGAAAAATTATTATTAATTTATTGCTATCGAAAAATATTTTTATCTCCCTTGAGATCTTTAAATAAACTCACACTTGACTTATGCAAAAAGTAACAAAAAAAATGGATGAATATGAAATGAAAAATAATAGATGATAAATAGAAAATGAAAAGTAGCAGATAAAGAATAGATGATCGTAATGAAAATGTTTTTACACACATTATTAATAAAATTATGCAATATTAATAGTATATTTTATTAATAAAATTAATTGTTTTTAAAAAAATATCGACTTTAAAAAAAAATACAACAAAACTGAATGAAACACAACCACGGGCTTAAGTTTAGAAACTATGAATACAATTTTATTTTTTATTGTGACAATTTATTTAACATCATATAACAATGAACCATGCAAAATAACTTTTGATATAACCATTTGTTACACCATTAATATACTTTTCTGTCTGTCTACTTACTATGCAAGCTCAAAACACAGAATTTTATCTTAAATCAGTCTTAAAGCATATTTTTTTTAAATAATTTTAGATAATCCAAAATTTCTGCCAATTGTCTGCAATTTACTGGGAAATGCCTCTGCGCCTATTGTTTATCACGCTTCCATAACATTAGGGCCAAGAATTTGATTCGAATCGAAGAAAAACGAATAACAAAAATGTTATTTTTCACCTGTGGTGTAAGAGAAGAGAAACGTTCCAAAACGTAAAAAGTGCTAATAGAGGAGAGAATTATTTTGGTGGGAGAGGTGTCTGTTACTTTAAATTAGAGAAAAGAAATTAAATTTAAAAAAAAAAAATTTAAATAGTTTTTTTTGAGAGATATTAAAAAGTCAAAAGTAAAAAGGATGTAAAAAAGTTACAAATTGCAAATAAAATGTCATTTTTAATGCTCTTATAAAATTTATTCCCTCAACCCCCTCCAAAAAATCTTTCTTTTTGTTACTACTGTTCATTTTTTGAATTCGCCACCTTTTTAGCCCCCAAGAAGAAGTTTAAAAGTTAAAATAATCCCTTTTCTTCATACCAAATCGAACTTCTGGCCATAGAATCTTGAAAAGTGAAAGCGTTTCCAGAAAATAATTAAATAGAGTGCCGTATCACGCATCGAATTTATTGAAATAATATTCTTTCTTCTCTACGTCTTTTACTTAATGTCTTTTATTTATATAACTACGTCTTTTATTTATTATTTGCTTAAGTATCTTATTGTAACCATGATATATTTTTGTTTTGTATGCCTGGCAACTTCGATGTATAATTAGTTTATGTTCTACATAGCTTCATGCCTGTCGTTGTGTTAAGTAAGAAATATTGAAAGAATTGAAATTTTTGCGAAAGAATCTTTGCGAAAGAATATAGAATGTATCTTTTAAGTGAATTAATGCTTGGCAGATTTGATTTACTTGAAATAGAGAATGGATGGAACAGTTTCAAACGCAACTAAATACCATGTTTCAGCAACCAATCAGGAATGAGCTACCGCCCCCCCCAAAGTAATTTGCAGGTTACTCTTATGTGCAGCAGATGTTATTGTTATTATAAATATTTACGATACTGAATTTTAGAAATGGTGGAAGCTGCTTTACATCAAAAGGTGTAAACAAACATCACTACGAAAAGAACTGTTCTTGTTGTTAAAGTAGCTGCCGCTATTTATGAAGTCAAATTACACACAAAAAAAAAATAGTGCGTTGAGTCCCTCCGAGCGGAAGAAATTAAACTTCGCAGCCTGCGACGTTAATTGTAGAAGAATCAGCAGTCGTAGAAACATCACTAGTTCTATTCAACTCTTTTTCCTGTTCCGCTCGCTTCCGTGCTCTGTAATCACGGTAATACTGCGCATTTTTCCCTCGTGGACCTCTTGAACCAGTGGAAGTGCTTGTGGTTGCCTCATCGTCTCGCCCTGGAAATTGTATTTGTATTAANTAAGAAAGAATATCAAGCATTTTTCTTTTTTAAATTTAATTAGCCACAATAAAGAAGGAACGTTGCAATGCTACGTGCTACATTAACGACGTCTCTAGAGTAACTGAATGACTGTTCATATAGAAATCGCAGGTATTAGTCTCATACAACAACGCCCCCTATAGTTTGTTGCGATCGCGAATACTTTTATGACTTTTATGATTTTTTATGCTAATGAGAACCAAAACAAAATGGAAATGAATGAGGGAAAACTGGATCCTACCACGTGATTTCCCGGCCAATAAAAATTAAGCATTAAACGTTTAACGCAACCTTGTTAGAAGTCGCATAAGAAGTATAACTTCAAAAAAATTTGCAGTGTACACGAAGGTCAAATAATGAAATTTTATGTGGTTCGAAGTAACTTTATTATCCTCTTCAAAAAATAATTTTTTTACATGCATGATACATCATTTTTTTATTATTTTAAAGATACGTAATTATTTTTTGTCTTTTAAGTTTTAAACAAAAGGTTTAAACAAATTTAATAGTAATCGAACAAAATGTGACAAGCACATGGTTTTGAAACCAACATACCAAATTACACTGAAGAGTGGCAATGTTAAATGCAATAATTTATGATTGGTGTATAAAAAATAATAAACAAGCAGTATATTTACTCGAAATATTGCATGAAAAGATTTTTTACAAGCATACTTACAAACAACCTTATGAATAACTACATATAGCATAACATCTTTAGAATTTAAGCAAAAAAATAAAATCCAAAAAGGCAATCAAAACAATAAATGATTAAATGACCTTAACCTCATGAATAACAACATATAGCATAACATTTTAAGAATTTAAGCGTTTAAAAAAATCGATTTAAGAATTTAAAAAAATCGGGAAAATATAATTTAAAGAAAGTCTTAGACTTAAATCATTATTTCAAAATTTAAAGATTTCAGACAATAATAGAATAATTCTAAATCAAAATATATTGCATAAATATGTAACATCATATAACTTTTTACAGAATAATTTTAAAATATGCGATGCATTTTTGTTTTCAAAGACTGACATTATATATTGCATATAATAAGTAATAATAATAAATGTAACAATTTTATAACATTGTTAACTAATTTAAATTTAAAAAAATTACGAATATGAAGTTGCAAGTTGCAAAAAACACGTAACAATTTTAAATTGTAAGTCAGCTGTTCTAGAAAGCATCCAATTCTTTGAAAAAACTCATTGGGTTTTTTCCTTGTTAAAAAATTCAAATTTAATTTACAAGTCACCAAATATTAATGTTAAATTTTGCAACAATCTAAATCTCAGGAATTTGTTATTCACTCTCAAATTAGATATTTTATTAATGATTCATCGTGTATTATATATATTTCAAAGGTTCCACTGTTGAAAATAAAATTTTCTTAAAATAAATTCCTATTAAATGTCTTGTTTGAGAAAAAAGGCGAAAAATATTTTTTAAGAAATTTAAGCATGAAAATGTAAAATTAGAATGCATTCTCTGTCGATGTAGTACAGGTTAAGGCCTAGTTTCTTAGGACAGGCGCCTTATCTGGGCGTCAGCGTTAAGTTGACGTTACCCTGATGCCAACAAAATACTGGTTTGTTAGCTCAAGGCCTGGTTTCTTAGGAGAGGCGTCTCAACTGGGCGTCAGCGTGAAGATATAATTTTATTATAATATAATGTATATTAATATATGTTAGCTCAGCGTGAGCAGTTGGTCCAACACAGACATTATCTCGCATTGCGCATGCGTTAATAACGTAAGCAAATATTTATTTTGAATTTGTATCGATTTTGTGATTGTCGACCAGTGCTTTAAAGAACAAATAATCACTTTGTCCAAGAAAAAACACATTATAGCTCAGCTAAATGAAGAAGAAGAGGAAAAAGAAGCTATGTTTGATGTTAAAATTAAAATCTTGGCTGATTTCAATGCTCTGTTGTTGGCTGTTGTCCTCCATTGCTTCTGTTGATAACGTCACGTTGTAATCCAACTGCAGTTGATTTGGACGGCAGTCGTCGTTCAAGCTGAGCGTTCGATGACGTATGCTGTCAAACTCATAAATTGGCCAATCAGAGGTAAACGTTCGTTTCAAGTTGACGCCGACGTTTCCGAAGAAACCAGGTCTTAAATGTTATATTTAAGTTGTATTAATGTTATATTGACATTAATCTTTCAAGAATTTAAAACTACTTATGTTTATTATCATTGAGGATAGACTCGCATTTCTAAGAGATTTTTTTCATCTAAAAAGGAATTTTAGTTACACATCGCGATTCAGCCTGTAACGAACCAATTAAACAAAATATGTCATAAAATATTAAAAGAATTTAAAATCAATTATAAATTACAATCAGTTTCTTATATGTCATACCTTAAATTTTAAATCATCAACCTTTGATTGCGAATTTTTAAACTTGGATTAATGTCCTTGAAGTGCAACTATACCATAAGGAATTGCACCACTGAGTCTTTGAAATGGCAATTCATGGACTGATGACGTGATGCGTGTTAAGGTCCTTGAACAGCAGCAGTACCATAAAGAACTACACCACTGAAACTTTAGAATGGCAATTCATGGACTGATGACGCGATGAGTGCAAATGTCCTTGAAGAGCAACAACACCATAGAGAGAGTTACGCCACTAAATCTTTGGAATGGCATTTCATTCCTAGATGACGCGGTACATGTCAATTTCTTGGATATATTACAATCCCACCAGAAAATACTACGTCACTGAAGCTTCTTACTGGCTGTGTATTAATTGATGACGTGTTGCATGCCAATATCACTTGTGCAACTATACTGAAGCAAATATCTATAAAAATTAAATTTTAGAATGGCTAAGCATTGACTGATGACGAGCTATATTTTTTAATAATATATAATGATATATTATATTAATCCATCGTTACTATAATATTGCAGATTTATCTGTATACTTAAATACCATTTATAAAAATTATAAGTGATGTTATTACATACTGAATTGTTAAAGCAACACATATATGTGCATAAAAAATAAGATATCAATCAGAAACATAAGCAAGAAAAATATTTTAAAATTTTTAACTTTTTCAAAAAGTTTTTTCATTTGTAGAAAAAAGAAAAATAATGAGAACTCCCACGAAAATCATAAAGTATAATTTCAAAACTAATCAGGATTTTAAAAAATAATTAAAGTAAAAATGATATTATTTAAAAAAATTTCACTTTAAAAAAATTCTTAATTACTGATTATATAGATTATATCGTTATATTACTTTACTTTATAATTTACTTAATAAATTTTATTATTTTTCTTTTTCCTCAGAAAGTACGCGTAATAAAAAAATTTGTTTAAATACAAGTTATAAAGTACATAAATTTTTTTCATACTCAGCCCCATTTTTGCTGATTTTCAAAATTTAAATTTGCATCTACTTTTATTTCAAAGTGTTTTTTTTTTTAAATAAAATTAAAAATATTTTTTATTTTGTTGGATATTAGAACAAATATGTAATTTGAAACTACTGCTGAATATTTAAATAATATCAACTGAAATTAAAATGAGAAAAATAATAGTCAAATAATAGCTACAAGGGGCTATAATTTGAATTGGTCAATAATAGCTACAATATATTATGCTGAATTATAACCTTGAAAAGAATTTACTATTCTTAAGCATTTAAACATTGAATTTTATTTTAAAAAAATTGAATCTTTATGTATATTTCTACATACACCTCCACCTTAAAATGCTAACACATGTTCCCATCTTCAGATGCCGAACTTTAACTAATCCATTAAAACAAAACAAAAAATAATAACTGAAACATTTAAGTATTTAAACAAACTTTTTCCTTTTCAGTATATATATATATATTCTTATATTTCATTTTAATACGATGAAAAGGTAACAATTAGTGAAATGAAAGAATCTTTAACCATTACACCAAACGTAAGATAAATAATGTTTAAGGAATGAACAGCAAATTTTAAAGTAAAAAATAAGTAACTGTCTCTAATTAAAACTTTTCTGTATAGTAAATGAAAGATAAAGTTTTAAACTATAGATTATATACCACAACCTCAAAATTCAGAAGAAACAAAAATTTTTAAAAGCTGTAACTTAAAGAATTACATGAAAAATAATTCTATCAGATAGAAAAAAGCTTATAAAAACTGGAAATCCTTCTAATTGCAAAAGCTTAAACTTGATCTGCGATGCAAGAAGTTGTTAAATTATGAAGCGCGTTTTTAAGAGATTCTTTTTGAAAGTTTGAAGTGTCAGGTGGTAATGCTGAAATGATATTAGTTATTTCCCCAGCCTTCAAATATTCTTCCACATAAGAGCATAAAATTTCCACAATTTTGCTATCGTTTTCCCTCTCCAGTGATTTATAAATTTTCGAACTTATTTCTGCCAAATTCATTCGTTCTTCAGTGGGAATTTTCCCCAATGTGTCTATAAACTTCTCAAATTTTTCAGTGATATTTAATGCTAGAGCACGAGATTTTGAACTAGAGTTTGCAAGCTCCGAAGAAAAAGAGTACTTTTCCTTTTTAAATTTTCGTATAACTAGATCCAACAATACTAATACATTATTGGTATTAAAATTTTGAAGATAAAATTTAGCCGAATTGGAAAAAGAATTTCTGTCCATCGATGGCCCAAGAGAAAATGAGTTTAAATCTTCTCGGTTCGGGACTTTAGCTTGTGGGATAATTTTAGAAAATGGTTGTACTTGTTCTATGTATTCCTGCTTGACATCAAATTTAATGTTGCGTGAAAAACGGGAAGATAACGGGGCACTATAGGGGCATGGAGTATTTTCTTTTTCTTTCTCAATGCACGGTAGGATAACAGTATCGTAAAGACTCTTCACAAAACGTTCATAATTATCATTGTTTTCATTTGGATCATTATTAGGATTTAATACAATGTTGCAAAGCTCATTCACTCCCATTTGTTTGAAAACTTCGAGAGGTTCTAAACCATAATATTTTTTTTCATTCTCCGGGGAACTTTTGTTCTTAATGTATTGATACATAACCCTGAAAATTTTTTCATGTATCAATTGGAGAAGATAAACCCCTTCTTTCGTTGAAGGATCGACAATGCTTGGGTTTTTTTCCACTATCGCCTTCACGAAATTTGTATCCATGTTATCAATTGCAGTTTGAATAGCCAAAATACCATTATTGTCAACGATTTTGACGTTTACATCTGCATCGAGTAAGAAGCTAAGAAAATTCAGTTTACGATATTTGCAAGCTAAATGCAAAGCAGTTGTGCCATCGTTTGATTGAGCATTTAAATTCACCTCATACTGGATTAAAAAGACTAATGCGTCTGCCTCGCTACGCTTCATAGATAAGTGTAAAGCAGTGGATCCGTCATCTTCTATTTTTGCCTCTTTGTCCGCCCCCTTTTTTATCAAATTCTCAGCTGTTCGCAATTGTCCAGCAGCAATTGCAAGGTGCAAAGGAGTGACGCCGTTTCCTCCAGCTAAATTGAATTGCGTTCTTTCGTCACTCAGTAATTGGGAAGCTACATTTTCATTTTTGAAATAGATTGCAAAATGAAGTGGAGTCCATTGATTTCTGATGGTCACGTTATTTATTCCGATGTTTGCTTTTGAAAGAAGTTTTTTTACGACGAAGTATTTTCCATACAGAGCAGCAAAATGAAGCGCTGTCATACCATCTTCGTTTGTTTCATTAATATCTTGAAGCTTAGAGGTTTTCAGTAAAGCGTCTACTATACTAGGAAATCCATTTATAGAAGCTAAATGTAGAGGTGTCAAGCCTAATTTCGTTTTTGCGCTGATGTTTGTGTCATTGTTAGTAAACAATTCTCTTACGATTTTAGCATTACCTTTCTTGTGAGTTGCATGATGCAGAGCTGTAAATCCAAATTTGTCCTCAGTATTCACTGATATTATAGGACTTTTCATCAATTCTCTAACCGTTTCTAAAAAACCGCTCCTTGCAGCAATATGTAAAGGTGTAAACTGATTCGTTTTAGTTTGTGCGTTTACGTCTGCACTCTGATTAATTAGCTCTTGAATGAATTCTTTTTGATCCGACTCAGCTGCTATATGCAGGGGAGTATGTCCTTTTCTGTCTTTACTATTAACGTCAATATTGCCGAAGAAAAAATCCCTTGCTACTTTGCTGTTACCTTTTAAAGCGGCAGCGTGTATCATAGTTCGTCCTTGTTCAAAAACTGCATCAATATCAGCTCCTTTTCCAATGAGTAGTTGAGTTTCGTTGTAAGCTAAGTCTTGATTTCCTCTTCCAGCAGCATTATAAAGATCCCTGTCAATGTCTCTAAATTTTGTTTCTGTTTTCTTTACAACGCCAACAAATTGAGTAGAACCTTTATCGAATTTTCGGAATATTAACCTCTCTCTGCCATCGTTGTCTTGTTCAACTGTAATCGTTGGATTAGCTTTATTTCCAATTGCTTCTGGTTTTGACCAACTACTAAATGTAGAAAACTTATTTTTATTTCTTAACTGCACAGCGTAGCTAACTTCTCTTTTATCTTTCCAGTCACCATACTGTGAGGTAATTTCAGGTGCTGAAAAATCCACGTCTTTTACTTCAACTATCCTATGAACATCATCCATCAAGTTTAAGTCAATCGCCTCAATATCATTTTTCAAATCGATCAAAATATTTTCAGAAATATCCTTGTACCATTCATTTTTTACTTCACTCATGAAATTCTTGTTCTTAACCTGTTGTATTATTCTAACTGCATTAGATAGAAGTGAACTTTTGAACTTTGTACTCAGAGACTTAATGAGCCCGTACTGCTTGTTAAATGTATCGAAATTTCCTATTTCGTAATTGTAGTTTGCAATATAAGCGTGTTGTTTCATGAGAAAAACTTTTACCAAAAAATATGTCTGAGTACCATAAAACAAAGCAAACAATGCTTGAAAAGCTTTGTTGTCTTCCGCGTTTTGAGGAATTGCATAGTTGTTTCTATTATTTATCAGCTCACTTAAAGCTGAATACAAACTGTCTACTGGGTCTGAGTAACTTTCTAATGTATGCAGCACACTGTTCTTGCTGCTTAGTTCATCGATATATTCCTTTTTATGCTTTTTATTTAGACTTTCTCTGGTTTCTTCAAAGTACTTAGCAGACGTATTTATTTTAGTTATAATCTCTTGTGTTTTTGTATTTTCTATGGTATCAATTACAATCTTAAACCCACGATGCATCTGGCTTTGTAAGCTGTCAATCTTAATTAGCGTTTCACTTACCTTGCGAGAAACTTCTTCCAATGCTTCCGTTTGTGCATCAATTTTTTTATCGATGTCACTAAATCGTTTCGCCATGATTAATTTAATTTCATCAAAATTGACATCATCACATTCGAGAGCTGTTGACGTAATTTCAAACCCTGCTTGCACAAGGTGAGTTGTCATAGCCAATCCAGAGGACACTTTCGTTGGATCAGGGAGGTCTCCCAAAAGATCACCGACTAAACCTGTAACCTTCGAAGCATATTCAAGTTTTTTACAAAATTTTTTCTTTTCTTCATTTTCCTCTAAAGCTTTTTCGTATTCCTCATCATCAGTTTCTCTTTTCGTTCGGTAAGAGGTGATAGTCAAATTATCTGCTGGCATTTTAAATGACCTGAAATAAATGATCTGCTTATTCAATAACAATCTTTAGAAAAAAGTTCAGTGTAAAGGTCTGTGAGATTTTCTTTGATTATATATACATTTACCACCTGCTAATAGAATATTGCAGTACGATACATTTTGACATTCAAAGGTAGGTAGCGAAATTAATTCCGTAAGTGATTGATTCAAAAAATCAATTGCTTTCCGAAAATTGCTTTCTTATTTTATTTTTCAGAAAACATGAAAAACGATAGCTGTGACAGATCCAATTTAAAATGTTTTGTAGAGATGGCAAAATATCAGATGTTTCTTTATTCCTTAAATGATGTAATATAATTCATTTTTTTGGAAATAATTTACCTCCGAAAATTAGCATGTGTTTATCATATGCTTGACATTTCTAATAAACCAATTTACTTGCTTTACATTTACTTGACCTCTAATCTTTGCTCATTAGTATTTTTTTTAATAAAACTTCTGTATTCTTTTTTTTAAAAATACTTAATTTTATAGCAAGGCAACGAAATTTCGTTTTGTTTTCTATTTTTAAACACACACACCCACATTATATATATATACACATCTAATATATATAATTCTCTTACGTGGCTCCAAAATTTTGGCTGTATTTCTTTTCCGCCGGTGGCAACGTTTGCTTTGTTTTGCTTACGTTACTATTTCTCTTACACGGTGAATCAACCAATGATTGCCGCTAAAAATGTCACATGCCAAATCTAGATGAGGTGGCTCAACATATAGCGCTTTTAAAAACGGAAACTGAAATAACCAGAGAGCATCAGCTGCGGCAATCTCATACTATTAAGCTAGACAGAAGTGAGTAGTCTTTGTCCATAGATCTCTATTTCAGTATTTTGTCGAAACCGCTTTTTTTTCACGAATTTATATATTACGAATTTATTTGACGATTTTTGATTTATATCGCGAATTATACAATAGCACATTTCTAATAGGTTTAACGAATTACATGTCATTTATTTGAATTCAAAATTATTTTAATGACTTAGTATTTACAAGAGATGTAACAAGTACAGATGTACTCTCTTAGTACAAGAGAGCATCGTTCCCACCCAGCTTCAGCCGGGTGGGAACGATGCTCCCAGTGGAAAGAACATTCATTATTAGATACATCAAGCAAACCACAATGAATAGATGGAAAATAGATAGGAGTGAATCATCAAAGGTCAGGCAGACATATAATTTCTTTAAAGATCCCACACTAACTCGCCTGCAGTCAAACTTCTATTTAAACCAATTCTTAACGGGCCACGGGGTTTTTGAAATATATCAACAGAAATTCTTCAATAAACGAGCAAATTGTAAATTTTGTGGCAGAGTACAAGACATTGACCATCTCATAAAATTTTGTCCCAAATTCCAGACGATCCGTGGCAGAAAATGGGATCAATACACTCAACATCAACTTTATGCTGATATTGACTGCAGGGAGAAAATCATCGAAATTCTTAAATATACCCTGGATGATCTGCTTGCCCCTGCGAGTACACCTGACTAATTTTATCTGGTTTTATTTTTAAACTTTCGGCTTTTAGGTTTTCTGGTTTTGAATTTCTGTTTTTAGTATTTTACTTCGGCACTTACCATGATTACCATTTCCATGATTTTATTCTCCCCTTGAACTGGCATCTTCATTATACATAGAACATTCGAAATGAAATCTTGCTCTTGGTCAAATTCAGCACCCGCTGTCTTACCTCGTGTCATCTTTGAGTGTTATCCTCTCAGTGAAACTTTGGTTTACCTTAGAACATTTTTAATCTTAGAGGCACTTAGCCTTGAAAGGGAGACACTTGAACTTTTAGTCAACTATTTTATTTATTCTACTAAGCTTATTTTAGTCTTATTTGTTTTTTAATGTGATTTTTCATATTTTACCACGTGATGTTTTACCTGACCTTACATTTATATGTTTTTACCTGTATTTTTGACATTTTTATTGTCGGTTGATTTTATCCACTTTGATGTTTTAAGCACTTTTAATTTTTATTCTGTTTTTTTTATTTTACTTTTTCGATTTTGGGATTTTTCCTATGTGTTTTAATCTTTTTAATTTTGTACTTTTACTTTTCTGTAGTTTGGTAGTGTTTAGATCACGTGCAAACGGGTGAAACCCTTATCCGCAAACTCCTTCGGGGGTAGGTCGGTTACTATTGGTCTTACAAGAGATGTAATTTTTTTTTTAAAAAAAAGTTTTTATATGGATTTGAATGATTGTTTTGAATTCTTAGAATTTTGTGCATTTGCAATGTACCTAAGTTAGTAGCGAGCTTGGTTTGCGAAGCAAACCATATAAGATTGCGTAACAATTTTCGGGGGTAGGCGAGCGTCAGCGAGCAGTGGGCGCAACCCACTAGTATACATAATGTGTGTGTTACAAATTATCCAGTATAATATTACCTTGCGCACATCCATTTCGGGCCCATCCTTGGTAACTAGCAAATCAATGCACAGTATAACAAATCACTTCAGCAATGTAGTAGGAACGGCACTTTTAATTCCTCTAGTTACACTCAATTTGCGCTTTTGTTTTCATATTTTGTAATCTGGCAATCTTGTGGCGAAAAAAATTTTAAATCATTCTTGAAAAATTTTACGTTCATGAAAGTACATCTGATTTCGCTACTCGCTTTATAGTTTTTTTTTTGTTTTATACTGTTTTTTTCTTTTTTTAATTTAATCTTTTTTTTTTAAATCAGTTGTTTTATATATATATATATATATATATATATATATACACAGGGTGTCTCAGTTAAGCGTTTCAGAACTTCTAAGAGGGGTAGGGGGCATCCTGACGACTCGAAATCATATAGCAATGTGGGGTCGGAAATGCTTTCCTGAAGC
>NC_092212.1:56448721-56462729 GCF_043381705.1 Parasteatoda tepidariorum
TATATATATATATATATATATATATATATATAAACATTCAAAGTATTGGTTCAACTTAAGACCATGACATTCGCATCTGGAACCATAATATTGGGAAAATTCGCTACGACCTCATTTATTAGTAAAACCATGTTTCCATTTAAGTTAAACAATATTATCACACGTTACATGGATTCCGTGAGGCACCCTAACAAGATTGCATCAAATTTGAAAAATAATATGGCTCATTACTATCAAAAACTTTTGATAGTTTGTAATTTTATCAGAATTAAGCAAAACTAATTTAATTTCGAATTCTTAGATATGTTAAGAAAGTGCAATATAGATCATAAAATTTCTCCTGAAATTTTAAAATTTGAATCATTACATCATTGTAATCAATAAAACTTTGGTAAAAATACTTTTTGCTTCACATGAGTGGGTAAATTATTCAGATTTCATTATTGATACAAAAGAAATCAGCAAAAGTGATATCAAGATCTAAATCTGAAATTTTGCGTTTTCATTTCTACTACCGACACGTAATTAAAAAAAATATTAAAAAATCCAATTTTTTCGAAAAAAAATATTTAATTTTTCTATGATTTTACATGATTTTAGAGTTGCTGAATTTTTTTGCCGTTGAGTTTCATTAAAATTGTTTTGATGTGACCCACTCTTTAACACCAAAAACAACTTGCAGCACACTTTCATTAAAATCATAAATTGAAAAAAAAAATATTAATGTTCAGCATAACTTGCCAGCGTTTCCCATAGGAAAACAAATGGTCCATCCCATTTTATAATGTATAGTAGATTTCGATAAAAAAAATTAGTAAATTACTAAAGAAGCAAATTTGCGGTAAAAAAATATTTTTACTATTTCCTTTTTACCTACTGGAGCTTTAGCAAATGGTCAAATTTGGGAAAAATTTTCTCCCCTATACATTATTTCCGTCTCTATTATTACGGAAAAGCTGATTTTGCTAAGCGGAGAAGACTGCAGGTTAAAATACGACTTCTTGAGTGCAGAGCCGCTGGTGGGTTAAATATTGTCAAAAAGTAAACATGATTTAAAGGTTATTTAAGTAAAACGTTGTTAGCAAGAAATAGAACAATGTACACTGTGTTTATATTTATTTAATGATGGGATGCTATTCTTTAATAAACGATACTATTATTTAATAAATTTTAATTCAAGTACTTTTATCCTGAGATATTGTTTGTTATTATTTTCTACATAGACTGTTATTTTCTACATAGATTAATTATTTCGCTTAAAATTTAAATATTCCTTATTAAACGTGGTATTCTTAACTTGAAATATTGTTCATGTGTTAAAGATATTTTCCTTCTTTATATCAGACTTTTATAAAGACTAGTGGACTGCGCACCCTGCTCGCTAACGCTCGCCAACCCCCAAAAATTGCTACGCAATCTTATATGGTTCGCTTCGCAAACCAAGCTCGCTTCGCTCGTTACTAACTTAGGTCCATTGCAAATGCACAAAATTCTAAGAACTCAAAACAATAATTCAAATCCATGTAACAACCTTTTTTTTGAAAAAAAATTACACCTTTTTAGTAAATACTAACTCATTAAAATAAATTTGAATTCAAATAAATGACATGTAATTCGTTAAACCTATTAGAAATGCACTACAGTATAAACTCTTAAAGGGTAACAGCACGACTGAAACTCATTTTTCAATGGATAACTAATAACAATAATAAAAGAAATAAATTCGTGATATAAATCAAAAATCATCAAATGAATTCGTGAAAAAAAGCGCTTTCGACAAAATACTAAAATAGAGATCTATCGACAAAAACTACTCACTTCTGCCTAGCTTAATAGTATGAGATTGCCGCAGCTGATGCTCTCTCTGGTTATTTCAGTTTCCGTTTTTAAAAGTGCTATATGTTGAGCCACCTCAACTAGATTTGGCATGTGACATTTTTAGCGGCAATCATTGGTCGATTTTCCAGAGTTGCCATTCGCGGAGTTGTAATGAGGCTTTTTTTTGTCGCCGTGTAAGAGAAATATATATATAAATTTCATTGCGTCAATTTACATAGCATTTAATACAATGGTATTTTTTCACAAGCAATTTCAATACAAAAAACGTTAAATAACTTTTAGTATTTAATAACCTGCAATTCTGATTGATCAGTAATGACGTAAATGGAGTGAAAAATATATCAGCAACAAGTTAACTTCTTTACTCGGATTCCTTTTATAGCTAGCAGCCTTTTATAACAAAATCGTTAAAGAACGTTTTTTTCATTTCTGTTTTTATGTTTTGATAAAACAAGAACATTTCTTTTCATCCAAAAGTTAACTCTAATCCTTACTCTCGTTTTTTAATAAGAATACAGAAAAAAACCCAACAATAATTGACATCTGAATAGAAGATTTTATTATTAGTGTATCATTTTTATAAGAGATAAAAAAACATGCAGAATATGCATCAAAGATAGTGTATGTAAAAATTGCTTGATTAGCATTGCACATTATTGTCTGAAACAAAAAAATCGTGGAACGATTTCTTTTTACTCTTCTTTTAATTTTTATATATTGATAACGCAAATACATTTCTTTTCTTTCGAATTAACTGGTATTTTTTTTTTTTTTTTTTTTTNTTTTTTTTTTTTTTTTTTTTTTTTTTTTGAAAAAAAGGAATGAATTCTTTTTTTAATGAGACATGAGCAGAAGACAATAATAAATGACATCTGAATACAAAGCAATATTATAAATGTATCATTTTTATAAGTGACAAAAAATGCAGAATCTGTATCAAGAAAGTGCATGTATGATTATTGCTTGATTAACATTGAATATTTTTGTCTAAATTTAGAAATTTGTTGAACATTTTTTTACTTCTTTTTTTTGTTTTGCTCATACAGAAACATTTTATATTTTAAAAAGTTATGTCTAAACTATTTTTTAAAGAATAAATTTTTAATACGGGCGCATGAAAAATGACAACAAATAACGCATCTAAATTTACCATTTTATTTTCAGTGTATTATTTTTACATGAAGTAAGAAGCATGCAAAATATGTATCACAGATAGTGCAGGTAGAGATTTCTTCAAAACATATTTACTACCAAAGTTATGGAGTGTTAACAAAACTTATTTAGCATAATAACAAATTTGAAATTTTAAAGCAAAATGGAGAATGACTGTCAAAACTATTAAAAATTGCAGTTTTTTAAAATCACATTCACTGCAACATAGCATAAATTGCGAATTCATGCATACAATTCACTAAATCACAGTAGTAAAGCTTAATAGTATAAATATTTCTTACTGATTTATTTTAAAATTGCTTTAAACAAAAATACTTGTGTGTAATCCAAAGAAGTAAAAGCGGAAAATATAATTCATGTAAATTCTAAGACTTCATTCATACGTTTCATTAATAAAATATTAATCAGAAATGATATGAAATGAATATTTAAATTAAATTACATAAATATATAGCAATATAAATTTGTATACAGTCACTGAAAATACATTTTTTTAGTATTGTTAATTTTACTTATATGCAAACTTGTAATTATGAATTATGGAATAATTTATATATGACAGGAGCATATTGAAAATGAAAATATATTACTTGCCAGCGTTTTAGAAATGAAATTTAAAATTAAAATTGCAAGACAAAACTAGTAAAGAGCACAGTTACAGATTACAATTAAAATTAAAAGGTCAGCAATTGCTGAATGTCTTTTTTTAATTCACTTAAATGATACGAGTTTTTCAATATTACAAGATTTTCACCCTGGAAGTGTTAATTGAAAAAGTTCCAATTCATTTAATTTTTCGCTCAAAAACATGATAAATTGAGTAAAATTATTTATCCATTTATTGGTCACTTATTCCTTATTTCAAAAGTTTTCACGAATGATTTTTGGATTATTTTCTTACACTTATTGAAAACAAAATTTTGAATAAAGAACTTTTTATATTCCTTTTTCTGTTAACAAGAATGGAAAAAGATTACAAGAAATTTTGCCATTAAACTTCAAGATGGTAATGCATTGACTGATAGCGTACTATGTCAATATCAGAGAAACACAACTACAGGAGTACGCAAGGAACTACACAAATTCTACTTTTAATAACCTTTGGGAGGTTCAGCAAGACGGCTAAAATAACTGGAATAACTTACCCAGCTTCAACTTTGATGCATAACATTACCATTACATAACCATTATCATTACAAAACCATTATCATTACAAAGCCATTATCATTACATAAGTTTCAAAAATGAAACAAAAACTTCATCATTGTCACAAAAGAATTTTCATATTTAGGATCTGAAATTATCATGAGTAGATATATGCATAGGTGAAGAGAATTTGTGCTTTGTTGTCAATTAAGTCTCAAAAAGTGTTTCTTCGTAAAAATTTTCATTATCATTTGATATATCATTACTGGAAATTTTCTAAAGTAGTCAAATTTTTTCTCATATGATATACTTGTTTGAAGATTATTTCAAGTGAAAACATAAAAAGAATATCATGAAGGAGAATAATAAGTGAAAACCTCTTTCTTGAGTTAACTCTGTCTATCACATAAGACATGAAAGCAATGGTTGTTGTTAACCAATGCAAAATTTGTTACTCCAAATATCAAACTGAACAGACTTCTCCCAAACACATCCTGGACTGTTTTGGACTTTCCAGAGAGGATGTTTTGGACTTGTCCTCGATTTCCTGGTGAACCTTGTTGGATGGACGTTATCTGACTTCGTCAGAGATATGGATAATAAGCCACAACAACAACATAATTTTTTACACCAATTGATTACTTCTTATTCCACTAGCATGACAACCTAGTACAGAACCAGAGTAGTTTCAGCAAGTCGTTTCCATCTGGGTCATCTATTGATGGTCATGGTTTTTAGATCTTTACCACAGGACCAATTCATCTGGTGTTTGGTCTGCTCCTTTTTCGTATGTCAGTTAACTTTTATAAACTTCAGCTTCGTAATTATGTCATTATCATTCTTTCTATAAATGTAATCCAGTCATCTTATTCAATGGAATTTAATAACTGAAATTATGTTTGGTTTCTAAGAGTTTCTGTTTAATTCATAATTGCACTAAATCCAACAAATATCATTTTCCTTAAGAGCTCCGAAGTTGCCTCTAAGTATTTTTTTTAAAAGATTAGTAGTTTATTTTCATCAGTGTTATTTAAAGGTCAGCTTTTGTCGCCATAAAGTAGTACAGTTAGAGTATAGTATAAATTTATTTTAATTTTGATGGAAATAAGCTTTGATTTCAGTACCAATTGATTACAGCAATATTAATATGCTCACAGATGTTTCTATGAGTTTTCAGTTTTAGTGGGAATTTAACATCTACTATATCCATCTCCACTACAATGATATTCTTGTTTGAACATGTCTTCAAAGAATGGGATGAAGGGAGTGTAACATGCGGGTCGAAGTCCATGAGTAAACGACGTCACTGAAGTAAACATTGCCAGATATGTTATTAAAGCAACTTTTGCAGTCAACTTCTGTTTCTTACGTCATATCAATTGATTACAGCAACATAAATATGTGAACAGATATCAATCTGAATATTTCATCACAGTTGGGATTGAACTGGTGGGGTCATAAATTTCAGTTTTCTGTCCACAATAATAATATTTCTTTTGAACATGCTTTCAAGTGAAAAGGAAAAAGTTTTATAAGCAAGAGACAATCTATGAGTAAAATATGCATCATCTGGTGTTTAATTTCTAATTGGGTTTAATTCAACTCAAAGTTAACTTTTGTAGTTATCTCTGTTTTTAAAGGCATTTCTACTGAAACTGATTACAGCTAAGTTAATATATACTGAATATTCTGTTAAGTTTAAGTTATACTGCCATAAATTTCATTTTCATTTTCACCATTAGCAATAACTGATTACACTGTAAAAACTTCCGGATCAAATTACAGTATAAAGTACCGGCATTTCGGATGTATCATCTGTAAAATCCATTTTACCGTAAAATATTATATCGCAATTTTTACAGAAATATTTATTTAATTACAATGATTCAGAAATTTTATGGTAATTATTAATGTAAAAATCTTTTTATCAGATTTTTCGTTCCATCACAATTTTGGCAAAGAAGAATTTTTCGGTGAAAAATACCGGCATTCTGAAAGCTGATAAATTTTACCGTAATTTGAACCAGATAATTTTGCAGCCTACAACGCTTTCAGTATTAAATACTTAAGTATCAGTAAAGCATTTTTATTCATAAATAATTGCCTTGTTTTATGTTAAATACGTCTGCTGAATTTCATAATATCACAGCTCAATCATAATTTAAATGTTTTTTTTTAAGTTTTGAATGAGTTCCTTTTAATATTGCTTTTTCAATTAGTAAAGCAGTTAACAACATGATAGTTTTTAACAAAACTAAAACAGAAAACGTATTATATGAACCACGTAGTGACAAATTAATTACTATAATATGATTTTTTTGTGAAAAATTTTTCACATTTAATTATTGTTAGAAATTAAAACAAAATATAAGGAGAAATATTTTCATCAAAATTCAGCATTGAAATATTGCTTATTTACCTAAATACATATAAATTGTTTATATTTACTTTACTGATATATCGAGTATGCAATGAACATGATAACACTAACTATTATAATAATTTAAAATATCAATAAAAGTAAAAAAGTATGTTCCGTATTTTTATTTGCCATTTTCTTACAAAATTATTGCTTTTTATAAAACTAAAAGTAATGCAATATAATGCAAGAAAGAAAAAGTTTCAAAATCTATTATCATAGCTTAAATGTATTTGCGATTTTTTTTCATTGAAGAAAAAAGAGTAGATTTATTCACGACGAATCTTTTTAATGGATTCAAGTACCTTTTAATTTAGTTATAAATATAAAAAATAGAAAGTAGATTAATTAACATCTTCATTAAATTACCAATTTTACCAAATCAGTAATTACCGATCTAATATCAATAAGTTATTAAATCACTATTTTAATTAATTACTAATTTTATTAATGTCTCTTCCGTGAAAAATTTATGTAATAAAAACTACGTGTTTATAATAAAATATCAAAAATGCTTAATTTTACACCAAATTTGTGTCTCCTATCACATTGCGTCAAATTCTACGCTAACCTACATATTAGCTTCCATGTTTTTAATTAAAGTAACTTTTTAAAAATATAAACGCTCTTTTACGTTGAATTTCAGAACAATTATAAAACTTAATCTAGTGCTTAACATTTAAATTATGCAACCAAAATTCAGAAAAACGGAATTTCAGTAAATTAAAAATAACTCTTTTATATTATTGGATCACTGTTCATATTTAAAAAGATTAACTACCTATTATTTAAATTAATTAAAAAGCAATGTTTATGTTTTTTACTCTTGTAAAAATAACCACTAGTCGGCGGGAAAAACATAGTGCTGCTTATCAAAAAAATAAAAGAAGATCTTACATAATAAATGATAGAGAGATTATCAGATAACTACTCAAAATGTAATTTTGACTTAATGCATTTAGGCAGAATAAAAGTTAATTTTGATTTTATTTACTAAAACCTGAATTTTTTATACTTTATGAAACTAATTGAAAGGTAATTATTAACTATTAGAAAAATCATTTTACAAACTTAAAAAAAATAGTTTCTGACCAATAATTGTAAAGAGTTTTTTAGTGAAGAATAGTTAGGAAGATTGAGATAGAGAGAACGAAGAAAAGAATTTTTATTAAAATAAAAGCTTAAAAAAATGTTGAAAAATACCATTTTTTTAATTTTTATCAGTTTAAATCTTGTAAAAGTCTTTCTTAATTCTTTATGTGGCTGTAGAAAAAATACGTTAAATAGTTAATTGGGTTCTATTAAAGGAGGTAAGTTTTCCAACTGTGCATAATATACCTCCACCTAAGAAATTATTATATAAAAATATTTGTTACAGGTGCAACAAAAGAATAATCAGAGGAAAAAAAAGCTGAATATCTTGATAATCGCAAGAAAATTTAAATCTGATCTGAGATGCAAGAAGCTGTTAAAGAATAAAGGGCGTCCTCAATTGTTTCCTTTTGAAGGCTTGAAGAGCCAAGTGGTAATGCTGACATCATGTTGGTGATTTCCTCAGACTTAAGATATCCCTTTACGTAAGAGCATAAAATTTCGACAACTTTACTTTCGTTTTCGCCAACTAGAGCTTTATATATTTTCGAGCTTACTTCTGCCAAATTCATTCGTTCTTTAGTGGGAATTCTCCCCAATGCGTTTACAAACTTCTCAAATTTTTCAGTGATATTTAATGCTAGCCCACGAGATTTCAACTTAGAGTCGTCCTCCTTGTAAGAAATAGGATACTTTTCATTTTTTAATTTCCTTACTACTAGATCCAGCAATAGTAATACACTATTAGCATTAAAATTCTGAAGCAAAAAGTTTGCCGAATTGGAGAAAGCATTTCTGTGCATCGATGGCTCCAGAGAAATCAAATTTGAATCTTTTTGGTTTGAGATTCTAGCTTGCGGAGTTTTAGAAAATGGCGGCACTTGTTCCAGGTATTCATGTCTGGCATTCAATTTAATGCTGCGTGTAAAACGACTATTTAACGGAGCGCTATATTTGCATGGAGTACCTTTACTTTCCTCCGCAATGCATGGCAGAATAACTGTTTCGTAAAGAAATTTAATGCGTTTATGATAATTGTCATTGTTTTCATTTGGATCATTATTGGGATTAAAAATAATACCCCAAAGCTCATTGATACCTAACTGTTTAAACACTTCAAGAGGTTCTAAACCATAATATTTTCTTTGATTTTCCTTGGAATCCTTGTTTTTAAGGTACTGATACATAAGTCGAAAAACTTTTTCATGTGCCAATGCGCGAACATAAATTCCTTCTTTGACGGACATAGATCCCAACTGATCACTGACTATACTCGGGTTTTTTTCAACAATCGCTCTCACGAATCTCAAATCCATGTTATCAATTGCAGTTTGTATAGCTAGAATACCATTTTTATCGGCAATTTTCGTATCAACATCCGCGTCAAGCAACAAGTTGAGAAAATCCAACTTATGATATTTGCAGGCCAAATGCAGAGCTGTGGTGCCATCTTCCGTTTGAGCGTTTAAATTTGCCTCCTTATGGATTAATAATTCTAATGCGTCTGGTTTGCGTCGCTTCATAGCTAAATGCACAGCAGTAGAACCATCATTAGTTATTTTTGCTTCTTTATCTGCACCTTTTTTTATCAAATTCTCTGCTGTTTGCAATTGTCCAGCAGCAATCGCAAGGTGCAAAGGAGTGACGCCGTTTCCTCCAGCTAAATTGAATTGGGTTCTTTCGTCACTCAGTAATTGGGAAGCTACATTTCCTTTCTTGAAATAGATTGCAAAATGAAGAGGAGTCCATTGATTTTTGACGGTCAAGTTATTGATTCCGATATTTGCAACTATAAGTAGTTTCCTGACTATGACGGATTTTCCATACATTGCTGCAAAATGGAGCGCTGTCATACCATCATTATTTGCTTCATTGATATCTAATAATTTGCTATTTTCAACCAAAGCTTCTAATACCTTAGGAAATCCGTTAATAGAAACTAAATGTAAAGGCGTCAAATCTAATTTAGTTTTAGCGCTGATGCTTGTGCCATCATTAGTAAGCAATGCTTTCACGATTTTAGCATTGCCTCTCTTGTGGGTTGCATGATGCAAAGCTGTAAATCCAAATTTATCTGCCGCATTTACTGATATTACAGGGCTTTTTATTAATTCTGATACCGTTTCCAAATATCCATTCATCGCAGCAATGTGTAACGGTGTAAGCTGATTCGTTTCTGTTTGTGCGTTTACATCAGCACCCAGTTTGATTAACTCTTGTACGAATTCTTTCTGATTCGATTCAGCTGCTATATGCATGGGAGTATATCCTTTTTTGTCTTTAGAATTTATGTCAATCTTCCCGAAAAGAAAATCCTTTGCAACCCTGTCGTTGCCTTTCATTGCAGCAGCGTGTATCAGAGTTTGTCCTTGATCAAACACTGCATCTATATCAGCACCTTTGTCAAGGAGTAATTGCATTTCGCTATAAGCTAAGTCTTGATCTCCTCTTCCAGCAGCATTATAGAGATCCCTGTCAATGTCTCTAAATTTTGTTTCTGTTTTCTTTACAACGCCAACAAATTGAGTGGAACCGTTATCGATTTTTCGGAATATTAACCTCTCTCTGCCATTGTTGTCCTGGGGAACTGTAATTGTGGGATTAGCTTTGTTTCCAATTTCTTCTGGTTTTGACCAACTACTAAATGTGGAATACTTATTTTCATCTCTTAACTGCACAGCGTAGCTAACTTGTCTTTTATCTTTCCAGTCACCGTACTGTGAGGTGATTTCGGGTGCTGCAAAATCTACGTCTTTTACTTCAACTATTCCATTTACATCAATCATATTTAGGTCAATCGCTTCAATATCATTTTTCAGATCGAGTAAAACGTCTTCAGAAATATCCTTGTACCATTCATTTTGTACTTTGCTCAGGAGATTTTTATTTTTAACCTGTTTTATTATATTGGTTACATCAGCGAAAAGAGAATTTTTAAATTTAGTACTCAAAGACTTAATGTTTACATATTGCGTATTAAATGTATCGAAATTTCCTATTTCGTAATTGTAGTTTGCAATATAAGCATATTGCTTCATGAGAAAAACTTTTACCAAAAAATATGTCTGAGTACCATAAAACAAAGCAAACAATGCTTGAAAAGCTTTATCATCTGCCTCATTTTTCGGAATCGCATAGTTATTTTCATTATGTATGAGCTCATTTAAAGCAGAATATAAGCTATTTACTGGGTCCGAGTACTCTTCTAATTTGCGCAAAACGCTGTTCTTACTGCTTAATTCCTCGATATATTCCTTTTTACGATAACGGTTCAGAAGTTCTCTAGTTTCTTCGAAATATTTAACAGAAGTTTTTATTTTAGTTATAATCTCTTGCGTTTTTGTATTTTCTATGGTATCAATTACAATACGAAATCCGCGATACATTTGCGTCTGAAGGTTATCAATTTTAATAAGCATCTCACCTACCTTGCGAGAAACCTCTTCTAATGCCTCTGACTGCACATCCAGTTTCCTTTCGATGTCACTAAATCATTTATTCATGATCAGTTTAATTTCATCGAAATTGACGTCGTCGCATTCCAGAGTTGTTGACGTAATTTCAAATCCGGCCTGGACAAGATGAGCTGCCATAGCGAAACCAGCGGCAGTCTTAGATGGATCAGGGATATCCCCTAAAAGATCACCTACCGTACCTGCTACCTTCGAGCCGTATTCAAGTTTTTTACAAAGACTTTTCTTTTCGTCTATCTCTGCCATGGCTTTTTCGTACTCGTCATCTTCTTCAGTTTCTCTTTTCATAAGGTAAGAGACCATCGTAAAATTACTTTTAAGCATTTTGAAAGACTTGGCTAACTTGATTTGGATACTTATATGTAAAATTTGGAAAACTGTTGATACTTTGGAGTGTATCAGATAAGTGAAGTCAGTGGGAATTTATTTTATTATATAGCTCTTCAACACCTGTTGATGGAAGACTATGACAATATGTCTATTCAAATTCAAAAACAGATTGTCGAACATTTTTAGAACCACCAATCACTTACATAAGATATCTTTCTTAAAATTCTTTTCAGAAAGGTATTTTGCATTGTCTTTAAAGAATTTATGTTTAATGTTACCGCCACTTGTCCACATACGCATGTCCATGTGTAGATGCCAAAATATCAGATGTCTTTTAGAATGTCGAATTCAAATATCATAATATTTTTTAGAAATAGCTGACGTATGAAAACTGAGTGATGTTTGAAATAATGTTGAGATTTCTAAAACACCTGTCGACTTATTTAATGTTCAAGGAATTTGACAATAAATATCTTTTCATTGAATTGTTTCAAAAGATTTCGGTTTTTCAAAGACTTAAATTTTAGGAAAAAGTTGCAAAAAACTTATATTAGTTGAAAATTTTATTTTGTCATATAATTTCACAAAGTAAAATTTTATCAATTGCATTTGAAAAAAAAATTCTGTTAAATATTCACATTTTAGTAATTGACGTTCTAATAAAAAGAAACTTTAAAACATACTTTAAAACATATTTAAAACATATACATCCAAAACCTGTAAGTCCTTACTGGTTGCATCATCCTAAATACAAATAAAATCCTTCATACGTAGTTAATTATTACCAATTTTAGATTTCAAGCATTGTCTTTCACATTTTACTCTCTGAAGTTTTATTAGCAATTTAATCAAATGCTGTTAAGTGCGTAGCTTGCACTGTAAAAAACTCTCGATTACATTCATCATTAGCATTCATCATCGAGCATTACTTCATACTTAAATATAAGGCTACGAGTTTATATGAATGTCGTGAATTTTTTTCCGTATTTTTATTACGAATTCACAAAAATAATAATAGCAAAAAAACTTATTATTTTCAAAATTAGATAAATGTTTTTAGACTTTTTACGTAATTAACAAATAGCATAATTTTTTTTTTGAAATTTTCGCAAGAATTTATGTTCAGAATTCAGATTATTTTAAAAGAAAATCGCCTCTAGGGGAAACTTTTTGGGAATGTTACCAATTCCGAGTTAAAAATAATCTAAATGAAATAATTTGAGAATTGTTATAAAAAAGATTTATCATACTTATTTATTTATTCTATCTATTAGACGCTTGTTAATTTGCTATATTCATTTTAGGAAATTTTAGAAGATTTATTTTATTGAAGAAATAATGAAAAATAGAGTATTTATATAAATATGTACTATACGGTAAGTATTATTAATGTTGTTAAGAATCTTGAAAAAATCTTCTTCAAAAAGGAATTTGACTCGACATTCCATCCCCTAGGAGAAATCCAGTTTTGAAAACCCCATCGTTCACTAAAATGATGGACTCATAATTTTCTTCTTCTTTTTTTTCCAGAATAAGTAAACAACTTCCTTTCTCAGACAGAAAACTTTCCAGTTACTACCGTCACAAGTATTTAAAATTTGTAACAATTTTTAACTTTATTTTTAAGCGTTTAGGTTTTTCTTAGAGAAAGCAATTTCCGAACCACAATGTTTCATGCTCTCATATGTTTCAATAGTTTAAATGTTTTCTTCGATTTTTTAGTGTCCTGTCTTCAGCAAAACTAGTTAAGACATTGAAATAGAGTATTATCCAGAGTAAATATGCAAATATTTTGGGTACCGTCATGTGGGGCTACTCTGTGCAAATTTGAATTTGGCACTTTTCAAGTGCTGCTATTCAGTATTATGTTTTTTTTTTCACGTTAAAAATTTGTGGAATTTGAAGATAGAAGTCTCCTCTATTACTACAAAAAAAGTTTCGAATTTTAAAACAATCTCAGAGTGTGTTTTGTTTATCCAATGTCAACAATTTTCCGAGAACGTTGGACGTCGTAAAGTGTGCGTGGAAACTTTAGCTGTGAGTTGCAAGGACGTTGATAAAATAATTGTCATAAGTGCAAATTTTTTATTTATATATTAATAAACAATTATATCATGTTAGCGCTAAAAAAAATTTCAAAATTAATAACAATAAACGGAGAATGAAAAAAAAATGCACTGTTACTTTGTGCAACGGTTCGTTCGTTTTTTTTTCGACAGAAAAATTGTCAGACGTTATAAAAAAAATACTTGGAACGAGAAACTGCCGTGATTACACTTTAGAAAAGCTGCAATAATGTTTACAAGCAGTTGCTGGTGGTATGTCGATTGCAGAAGCTTCTCGAAAGTACAAAATCCACAGAAATACTATCTGTAATAAAATTCACAAGAAGCGCGTGAAACGTGCTGGTAAACTATTATTTTTCTTCTACAAAGATTTTTCTAATGAATTAATCAAACGATTTAACACATAAAAATATATTTTATAGGACATCAGGTGATTTTGACAGAAACTGAAGAGCAAGTTCTGTCATGTT